>NC_079199.1:100128074-100428074 GCF_029499605.1 Hyla sarda
TTCTCTCTGTCTCTCTCTCTCTGTCTGTGTCTCTCTCTGTCTCTGTGTCTCTCTCTGTCTCTGTGTCTCTCTCTCTGTCTCTGTGTCTCTCTGTCTCTGTGTCTCTCTGTCTCTGGTTTGTCTCTGTGTCTCTCTGTCTCTGTCTTTCTCTCTCTCTCTCTGTCTTTCTCTGTCTTTCCTCTCTCTCTCTCTCTCTCTCTGTGTCTTTCTCTCTCTCTCTCTCTCTCTGTGTCTTTCTCTCTCTCTCTTCTCTCTGTGTCTTTCTCTCTCTCTCTCTCTGTGTCTTTCTCTCTCTCTCTTGCTCTCTGTCTCTCTCTCTCTGTGTCTTTCTCTCTCTCTCTTGCTCTCTGTCTCTCTCTCTCTGTCTTTCTCTCTCTGTCTTTCTCTCTCTGTCTTTCTCTCTCTGTCTTTCTCTCTCTGTCTTTCTCTCTCTGTCTTTCTCTCTCTGTCTTTCTCTCTCTGTCTTTCTCTCTCTGTCTTTCTCTCTGTCTTCTCTCTCTGTCTTTCTCTCTCTGTCTTTCTCTCTCTGTCTCTCTCTCTCTGTCTTTCTCTCTCTGTCTTTCTCTCTCTGTCTTTCTCTCTGTCTTTCTCTCTGTCTCTCTCTCTGTCTCTCTCTCTGTCTCTCTGTCTCTCTCGCTCTCTCGCTCTCTCGCTCTCTCGCTCTCTCGCTCTCTCGCTCTCTCGCTCTCTCGCTCTCTCTCTCTTGTTCTTTGTCTTTTTATTCTGTCTCTCTCCATTGAGGCTTACAGTCCATATTAACCCATTGCTCTGCGGACTCCATGCAGATGTGATCCCGGGACTCGTCTTCAGTCAGTCTGTTATCTGTCTATAATGATACAGTAATAATGTCACGGCCTTGCATGTTTTTTGGTCCCAGTGACCGTCCCTTTCTGGGGTCTCCTGCACTAGAGATAATTGGGTCTGTTACACGTCAGTGTGAGGATCAAGAAACCTTGCCCCTTGGACATGACTTATTCCAGGTAGGAGGCTTTATGTGACACCATATACTTCTGCTTTCAGCCTCATGCTTTGCTATCTAGTTTACGTGGGAAAGGTCACAGCCGGTTTGTCACATATATTGCTCCAGGTGATTGATGAAGGTTTCTTGTGGTTGAGGGTCATAAATCCTGTTTGCACACGTTCTCCACAGATCCTATACATCTCTACTTGAACTTGCCATATGAAGGAATGAGCTTGGTTTGATCTGCAGAAGAATGTCGTCTACGTAGCGCTGCCCTTTCCAGAAAATACTTTTAATGGGGAGCTCTTACCAGGGGAGGTTCTCTAGAGACTATAGGATGTGTGCCTTTTCATAGCTGAGCAGGTGGGCACCTTTTCAATGTTTCCTCAATGTGACATCAATAAATGTCTATCTTCCCGCTCTAAGCAGAATGGACTACAGGGTCTTGTGCACGTGACCCTCTTACTACAGGACCTTGAGCCATGTGTCCCTCTTACTACAGGGTCTTGTGCCACGTGTCCCTCTTACTACAGGACCTTGTGCCATGGAACCCTCTTACTACAGGACCTTGTGCCATGGAACCCTCTTACTACAGGACCTTGTGCCATGGAACCCTCTTACTACAGGACCTTGTGCCATGGAACCCTCTTACTACAGGACCTTGTGCCATGGAACCCTCTTACTACAAGGCCTTGTGCCAAGGAACCCTCTTACTACAGGGTCTTGTGCCACGTGTCCCTCTTATTACAGGACCTTGTGCCATGGAACCCTCTTACTACAAGGCCTTGTGCCATGGAACCCTCTTACTACAAGGCCTTGTGCCATGGAACCTCCTTACTACAGGACCTTGTGCCATGGAACCCTCTTACTACAGGGCCTTGTGCCATGGAACCCTCTTACTACAAGGCCTTGTGCCATGTGCCCCTCTTACTACAGTGCCTTGTGCCATGTGACCCTCTTACTACAGGGCCTTGTGCCACTGAACCCTCTTACTACAGGGCCTTGTGTCACTGAACCCTCTTACTACAGGGCCTTGTGCCATGGAACCTCTTACTACAGGGGCCTTGTGCCATGTGACCCTCTTATTACAGGGCAATGTGACCCTCTTATTACAGGGCAAGTGACTTATTACAGGGCAAGTGACTCTCTTACTACAGGGCCTTGTGCCATGGAACCCTCTTACTACAGGGCCTTGTACCATGTGACCCTCTTACTACAGGGCCTTGTGCCATGTGACCTTCTTAATACAGGGCCTTGTGCCACGGGACCCTCTTATTACAGGGTCTTGGGCCACGGGACCCTCTTAATACAGGGCCTTGTGGCATGTGACCCTCTTACTACAGGACCTTGTGGCATGTGACTCTCTTACTACAGGACCTTGTGGCATGTGACCCTCTTACTACAGGACCTTGTGGCAAGTGACTCTCTTACTACAGCGCCTTGTGGCATGTGACCCTCTTACTACAGGACCTTGTGGCATGTGACCCTCTTACTACAGGACCTTGTGGCATGTGACCCTCTTACTACAGGACCTTGGGGCATGTGACTCTCTTACTACAGGCCCTGTGCCATGTGACTCTCACTACAGGGCCTTGTGCCATGGAACCTTCTCAATACAGGGCTTGTGCCATGTTTCCCTCTTAATTCCTGGGCCTTGTGTCATGTGACCTTCTTAATACAGAGCCTTGTGCCGTGTGACCTTCTTAATACAGGGCCTTGTGCCGTGTGACCTTCTTAATACAGGGCCCTTGTGCTATGTTTCCCTCTTACTACAGGGCCTTGTGCCACGGGACCCTCTTACTACAGGGTCTTGGGCCACAGGACCCTCTTAATACAGGGCCTTGTGCCACGGGACCCTCTTACTACAGGGTCTTGTGTTATGTGACCCTCTTACTACAGGGCTTTGTGCTACATGAACCTCGTACATTTTGGTCGGAGGACCCCTTTAAACCCTGATAGAAGAGGCGCATGCTGCCAATAGTATTGCTGAAAAAAATATGATTGCCTGTCTCTTTAAAACCGCCGGCTCTGCCCCATCTCGCTTGCCCGTTGGTAAGAGCCGGTGGTGCGGTAATGGCTTCTGTAATACCTCTTATAAGTGCAGCCTTCTCTCGGCCACGGACTTATTTACTGCTAAGTGATTTTCGGGTTTCTCCGTAATCCCATTGCAGAAATTGCCTTTAAATCAATCACGTGTCAGCACTGGGAAACTTCCCTATTCTCCGTTCCCAGCATTCCTTCGTGTCCCAGCATCCCTTGCGCTTCCAGCATCCCTAATGGAGCGGAGTCATAAACAACCAAGGACAGGGGCTCGTTGACATGGATTCCGTCCCTCCGTCCCCCCCCCCCCCCCACTCTCCCCGACAAATTAAAGGACCTTGGGAAACGAGAGAAGGGTCAATATCCCGGGTCGATAACACACACACACATATCATGGAATACCAGTGCGATGGACCCTACTAGGCTCTTGGTTGTTCCCGTTTAACCCTTGCATGACCAGGCATCTCACACACCCAGATGTGGACGTGCCCATAATATTCTCACATCGCTCCTGTCCCCGGGGGCTTGCAATCTAATTTCCCGTTCTCGTAAACAATCTGAAAAACGCTTTGTTACCATAGAGGCACCAGTTATCGACCCCGCGGTAATGAACTCCTAGCGTATCCATGGGCAGCAGATAGAGTCGCCCCCTTTCTTAAAGTGATGAAAGTTGGTTCCCTCAATCGGCTTCCCATGATGATCATTGGTAATTGTCCTTCTAAAACAGCGGTCTCCAAACTGTGGACCTCCAGATGTTGCAAAACTACAACTTCCAGCATGCCCGGACAGCCAACGGCTGTCCGGGCATGCTGGAAGTTGTAGTTTTGCAACATCTGAAGTAGGGATTAGAGATGAGCGAACTTACAGTAAATTTGATTCGTCACGAACTTCTCGGCTCGGCAGTTGATGACTTTTCCTGCATAAATTAGTTCAGCTTTCAGGTGCTCCGGTGGGCTTGAAAAGGTGGATACAGTCCTAGGAGACTCTTTCCTAGGAATGTATCCACCTTTTCCAGCCCACCGGAGCACCTGAAGGCTGAACTAATTTATGCAGGAAAAGTCATCAACTGCCGAGCCGAGAAGTTCGTGACGAATCGAATTTACTGTAAGTTCGCTCATCTCTAGTAGGGATGTCCCGATACCATTTTTTTTAAGACCAAGTACGAGTTCCGATACTTTTTTTTTTAAACTACTTGCCGATACCAATAATTGATACTTTTATTCACTGTCATGTGGTGTTTTTTTTATTTATTTATTTTTTATTTAAAAAAAAAAAAAAATTATATATTTTTTTTATTTTTTTATTTAAACTTTCTGAAAATGGGGGGGTTTCCAATTTTTTATTGGGAAGGGGTTAATTCATATTTATAATTTTTTTTTACACATTTTTTTTTGTCCCCATAAGTGACTATTACATACAGTCTGTAGATTGCATACACTGATCAATGCTATGCCTTAGCATAGCATTGATCAGTGTTATCGGCGCTCCTTTACTAATGCCTGCCATGGCTGGCAGCAGTAAAGGAGCGACGATCGGACGCACGGAGCAGGGTAAGGGACCTGTGGCCGTCCTCTCACCTGATCGGGACACTGCGATTTTCACTGCGGTGATCCCTATCAGTATCCCTGAGCTAACCGGCAGTAAATCTCCGGACTCTTAGTTGCCGCGATCAACTTTGATTGCGGCATCTAAAGGGTTAATGCTGGTCCCGGCTATGATGTGCGCTCAGCTGCTGAACAAATGTATCCGATCCCTGCCGGATACAAATGTATCCGATACAGTGCGCAAAGCTTGGGAGAGGAGAGTGCAGGCGGCTTACCGCACCTCCGCGATACCTGCCGACGGGAGTCCCTCCGGCAGGTATCGGATACATTTGCATGAGTACAAGTACTAGTGCAAATGTCCAGTATCGGTCCTGATACCAGTATCAGTATCGGGACATCCCTAATCTGGAGGTCCATAGTTTGGAGACCACTGTTCTAGAAGGACAACTACATCTGGAGGTCCACAGTTTGGAGACCACTGTTCTAGAAGGACAACTACATCTGGAGTTTCATAGTTTGGAGACCACTGTTCTAGAAGGACAACTACATCTGGAGGTCCACAGTTTGGAGACCATTGTTCTAGAAGGACAGCTACATCTGGAGGTCCACAGTTTGGAGACCACTGTTCTAGAAGGACAACTACATCTGGAGGTCCATAGTTTGGAGACCACTGTTCTAGAAGGACAACTACATCTGGAGGTCCACAGTTTGGAGACCACTGTTCTAGAAGGACAACTACATCTGGAGTTTCATAGTTTGGAGACCACTGTTCTAGAAGGACAACTACATCTGGAGGTCCACAGTTTGGAGACCATTGTTCTAGAAGGACAGCTACATCTGGAGGTCCATAGTTTGGAGACCACTGTTCTAGAAGGACAGCTACATCTGGAGGTCCATAGTTTGGAGACCACTGTTCTAGAAGGACAACTACATTTGGAGGTCCATAGTTTGGAGACCACTGTTCTAGAAGGACAGCTACATCTGGAGGTCCATAGTTTGGAGACCACTGTTCTAGAAGGACAACTACATCTGGAGGTCCATAGTTTGGAGACCACTGTTCTAGAAGGACAACTACATCTGGAGGGCCACAGTTTGGAGACCATGGTTCTAGAAGGACAACTACATCTGGAGGTCCATAGTTTGGAGACCATTGTTCTAGAAGGACAGCTACATCTGGAGTTCCATAGTTTGGAGACCACTGTTCTAGAAGGACAGCTACATCTGGAGGTCCATAGTTTGGAGACCACTGTTATAGGCCAAGTATGTGATACCAAAGTCCAAGTATTATCACATTTTTGGTAGTAGACCAGACCAAGGGTAATAAGTGGTTAGATCTTTAAATCCAGGGAAGCCACAGAGCTTCCGAGTTAGGATCTGTGACATCACCGCACAGGTCTGATGTCATCGTTACTACATCCAGCCAGAAGGAAGTACTGTGTTCTTCTTTTCCAAGGCCCTATAATCTTTCTGCTAGATAGGGGGCACAGCCCGATTTCCTAAAAACTGGGTGAAGATATGTGACATCACCACCCAAGTCATGACGTCACTACAAATTAAACCATATATGCAATCATGTCTGAAGGCAATCAACTTCTCCTAGGCCAGTGGTCTTCAAAACGGGGACCTCCAGATGCTGCAAAACAGCTGGAGGTCTGACGTTTGGAGACCACACATGTTTGATGATGTCGTTACAAATTTTAACATGTGATCGATCGGCTTTAGAAGGCCCTATAGTAAGGACTGGGCACTACCTGGTTGCCAGACCATCAATCCATGTGAACTTGAGAAACATAAAGCCCCCCCCCCCCCCCTCCCGCTGATGATTCCCCAGCTTATTTCTAACCCAGTGTTTCCCAACCAGTCTGTTGCTGCCATCCTACTGCTAGCTGCAAGGGTTAAGTCTGAACTCCCGAGCTCCCCAGTCTGAGGTTCGCAGTTGAGCCGAACACCCATGGGTGCAGTGAGATCGCCCCTGGGGAACACGCCAACCTGGCACTGTTGATGAAAAGTATTCACTGTGCACATAATTAATAGAGAAAAAACGACAAATTTGCAATTAGGTCTGCGATACCCGTCATTACTGTTAACATGGTGACTGTGACTGCGGCTGCGGGTGACGCCGAGTGCCAATTAGGTGTTTAATTTTATTTTCTAATAACACGTTGATGAAGACTTGGGAGAAAAAAAACTGATGTGTTGACTCATATAATTACATCTTATAGGTTGGGGATTCCTGGGCACAATTGTGAGATAATTATACGGGTAATATCCTGAGATTTTAAGATATGGCGAGCGTCTGTAGCGCCATGATTTGTAGTATTATACCCTCCCCCCATATGTTTTTGTTGTATTAAACTCCGATTTGGACACTTACCTTTTCCATTCTGGATACTATGACAGTCTATATGATGATAAAACATTACTGGGCTCATTGGTTTCATGATGACAATTATCACGTCGTCAATAGACCGGCACTCCTTCCTAAATGGGGAAAGGAGCAAATCTGGACTTTTTGTTGCATTGTTACAGTGAAATTTAGGACTTTCCCCCTTACCCTCCTTTCAAATCCGCCACATGTAAAATACGGTTATATGGTCTTGACAACCCAAGATATGTTAGATCTTTCTCAAGGGTACATTACTTAAAAGAAGTTCTCCACTTGGTCAGCCCCTACATTTTAGAAGGGTTATTTGACAATATATACATCTAAAAGGATTCTCCTGGTGGGACTCTCGTGATAAGATGTAAACTGAACTGTTGGGAAACTCGTTGTGTTGAAGTGTTGTTTTCCCCTGCAGCACCTCCACAGGTGAGATAAGGCATTACACCTTGCCCATTCCAAAACAATGGGTTGTGTTTTATAATGTAGGACCAGACAGGTCCTCCAGAGTGATAGATATTCTTTGTAATTTCTCTTTACTGTGGCCAAGTAATGAGGACCTGAAAAGAGGGAACCCTCTTCTTCTTCTTTTTGGCGTTTTTTTTTTTTATTTCTACCAGTCCAAGCCTGACAATTACATTTACCGGAGGAAGTTCCTGGGGCAGGTTAAAGTAGATCCCCTTCAGTCCATCACATTACCTCCTCTGTAGGATCCATGTTCTTTATACTTTTAGGATCTTTTTCGAACCTGCATCCCCCTCCCTGTACAGAAGCAGAACACCGGGGCCAGGGGATGGTGGTGGGGATAGAAATCTCCGCTGGGACCCCTTCTCGGTTACCAAGATACAGTATCCCGAAGGTCGTATTCTCAGGATATTGTTGCCTGGAGATATGTCTAATGGGTGGCAATGTCTCCCCAGCCTGTGAACTTATTACAATAGCAATCAGAATGTGTACTGTCAGAGGAACATCAAATAGAGAGTCAAAATTCTTTAAAAAATTATATATGCAAGAGGAGGTCCTATAAGATGTGCTGCTTTATTATACTCTTCTTAACTATTCTTTTTGCATTTTTTTCTTTTGCTGATCCTGAGTTATATCCTGTATTATACTCCAGAGCTGTACTCACTATTCTGCTGGTGAGGTCACTGTGTACATACATTACATTACTTATCCTGTACTGATCCTGAGTTATATCCTGTATTATACTCTAGAGCTGCACTCACTATTCTGCTGGTGAGATCACTGTGTATATTCATTACATTACATTACTTATCCTGTACTGATCCTGAGTTATATCCTGTATTATACTCCAGAGCTGCACTCACTATTCTGCTGGTGAGGTTACTGTGCACATACATTACATTACCTATTCTGTATTGATCCTGAGTTATATCCTGTATTATATTCCAGAGCTGTACTCACTATTCTGCTGGTGAGGTCACTGTGTACATACATTACATTACTTATCCTGTACTGATCCTGAGTTATATCCTGTATTATACTCCAGAGCTGTACTCACTATTCTGCTGGTGAGGTCACTGTGTACATACATTACTTATCCTGTACTAATCCTGAGTTATATCCTGTATTATACTCCAGAGCTGTACTCACTATTCTGCTGGTGAGGTCACTGTGTACATACATTACTTATCCTGTACTGATCCTGAGTTATATCCCGTATTATACTCCAGAGCTGTACTCACTATTCTGCTGGTGAGGTCACTGTGTACATACATTACATTACTTATCCTGTACTGATCCTGAGTTATATCCTGTATTATACTCCAGAGCTGTACTCACTATTCTGCTGGTGAATGCAGCTGTGCACTATAATACAAGCTGTAATGCAGGATCGGGGTAACATCGGTGTTAATGAACGTAGAGCTGCCATCCAAGACTGAGGACCGGACTTCACTTTCCTCCTGTCCGAGTAATATGGCGATGCGGGTGATGCGGCCCTGCGATGGCTTCACACCTCCCCGAAATGAGCAGCAGAAGGGAAAGAGCTATTTTTGGCCGCTAGAAGTGGAAAGTCTGTCCCACTGAGGAGGGATGCGGTGACTGCAGTCTTTTATTAAGCCCCGGCCTTCAGGCGAGCTACAGGCACAGCTAATCCGGCAGGAGCGGGCGCGGGCACCATACAATACCATAGGCTTCATTATATTAATTGTCCCTGAAATAATCGCTTTCCCGCCCCCCTGAGTTTCTCGCTTTTCACTTGGATCTTCTCTATCTGGGTCACGACACCCACTACTAATAAGAGTTAATTGTGTTTCATACTGCAAAGCAGTGTTTCCCAAACAGGATACCTCCAGCTGTTGGGTATGCTGGGAGTTGTAGTTATAAAGGTCACCCTGTCAATGCGAAACATAGTGTCAGTCATCAGTTCACCTATCTCAATGTTTCCCAACCAGGGGGCCCCCAGCTGTTGCAAAACTACAACTCCCAGCATGCCCGGACAGCCAACGGCTGTCCGGGCATGCTGGGAGTTGCAGTTTTGCAACAGCTGGAGGCACCCTGGTTGGGAAACACTGATCTATGTGTGCAACGTCCTCTCGACTCTCTGCTGACTTTGGATGTCAGAGGTGAGAAGAGTCGACAAGTGTTCCTCTGCACTATAAATGTGTTAATGTATGCAGGGATGGGGAGTGCATTCTGGGAGTTGCAGTTTTGGAACAGCTGGAGGCACTCTGTTTGGGAAACACTAATCTATGTGTGCAACGTCCTCTTGACTATCTGCTGACTTTGGATGTCAGAGGTGAGAAGAGTCGACAAGTGTCCCTCTGCACTATAAATGTGTTAATGTATGCGGGGATGGGGGGAGTGCATGCTGGAAGTTGTATTTTTGTAACAGCTGGAGGCACCATGGTTGGGAAAACTCTGATACAAAGGAAAAAGATCTCCGGTAAATAAAAGTTCTTGAGGAGTTCTCTTTTTGCCAAAATGAACTATGCCTGTCTCTGGGAAAGCTGGGTGACAACCCATACGGTTAACACTATCGGAGTCCCATAAGGGTTTTTACCCAACTTTTCCAGACTCCTGTATGGCAAAAGGACTTGGTTCAGCTGTAATATAGCCACGGGGATGTAGTGCTGCATATATATAGGCTGCTGCGCCAATCTTGGGATAAGCGCTGCCGTATTTACTGCGGCAACCATATTGGTTGTCACCCAGCTTTCACAGAGACAGATATAGTTCATTTTGGCACAAGAGGACTCCTCAAGAACTCATATATTTATCAGAGATCTTTTTTCTTTAGGTCAGTGTTTCCCAACCAGAGTGCCTCTAGCTGTTGCAACACTACAACTCCCAGCATGCCTTGACAGCCTACAGCTGCAACAGCTGGAGGCACCCTTGTTTGGAAACACTGATCCTAACGAAAAAGATCTTCGGTAAATACAAGTTCTTGAGGAGTCCTCTTGAGGTGTCCAGGCGTGCTGAGAGTTGTAGCATTGCAGTTGTAACAGCTGGAGGTCCACAGTTTGGAGACCACTTGTTATAGTTCTAGAGGAAACCTTAACAGTCTGATTGGCTGCTTATCGACCAGCACGCATGTACATCTTCCACTTAAAGAAATTATTCTCCCTGCATCGGCCATCTTTCTCCGAGCTGTTTATCGATGTCTGCGAGGAGCGACTCAACAAGTCGGCGAAGGGGGCGACTCTTATGGGCACTTTCTGACCTTGGCGTCTTAATTAATGAGACGGATGTTTTAGTCGTCAGGGTCTGTCAATACCCCGGGATACCGTCTGGTGACTTTTTAACATTCATCTTTGATGAGAGCTTGGCGATCAATAGTTGTCAGCGAAAGAGACAATATGGCCGCCCGCCTCTTCAGGAATGAGGGTCAGCCCTGCTGCTACTCTAAAGCAGACCCTGAGTATATTCTGTGACAAGATGGCCGATCTTCTGGTCATAGAAAGAGGTTCCAGAGACTTTCCGGACTATGGGACGTTGGATTAAAGGAATTTTGAAGATTAATTTTTTCATTTAGTCACCAGTAAAGGGAAAAGTGCAGATGTGAAAGGATCGGTGAGGCCCATGGTGTAATCTGTTTGTTTACCACTCGGCTCCCGGGGTGTAGCCCCGTAGACTCTCAAACACACCCTGCTTCTTTTGTAAGATGACTTTGTATTAATTATTTCGAGGTCTTAGTCACGATCAGCCATGCTTGTGGTGATTCACTTACTGCACACTTACAGGCCAAGAACATGAAATCTGCTGTACAACGTCATGCGCCAAGGATTCTGGGTAACCCTATTGATTAAGGCCCCATTCACAGGATTGAATTTCGGTAAACATTGTGGTGACTTTTTCCGCTGTCCTATTCACACAACAGATTTTACTGCAGAAAATTCCACATTATGGATTTCGCAAAAAGAATAATCCTGTCAATTCAGGACTCTGAATTCCATCCAAAATCTGTGTATTAAGCAGAATATTCTGTGGAAATTCTGCAAAAAATTAAGCAGAATCTTAAAAAAAAAAATCTGAGTGGATGCGCAGAAATTCCACTGCGTGAATGGCACCTACAATAGTGGTCTCCGAACTATGGACCTCCGATTGTTGCACAACTACAAATCCCAACAGTCTTTGGCAGAAAGACAGAAAAACTAGTGCAAAATGTACCAGAAAAATCGGTGTGAAATGCTCGATAGATTTTGCCCTATGTGTCACAAATTAAGATTGTGTCACAAACCACTGTTACGTGTTATAAAATACAATTTCCTATCAGAGAATACTATTAGGGAAAATACCGTACTCTCAAAACACTTTTTGGCGTCACACAAAAAAGAAATCTTGTCACAAAATGCCACCACAAAATTATTCTGTGCTTCATAATGTTGTGCGCTTCTAATCTTCACAAAAGAACATTTGATACCATCGTATTTTTCTGTCACAGAGAATTGTAGTTTTCTGTCACAATCGTATTTTTCCGTCACAATCGTATTTTTCTGTCACAATCGTATTTTTTCTGTCACAATCGTATTTTTTCTGTCACAATCGTATTTTTTCTGTCACAATCGTATTTTTCTGTCACAGAATCATATTTTTCTGTCACAGAGGATCGTAGTTTTCTGTCACAGAGGATTGTAGTTTTCTGTCACAGAGGATTGTAGTTTTCTGTCACAGAGGATTGTAGTTTTCTGTCACAGAGGATTGTAGTTTTCTGTCACAGAGGATTGTAGTTTTCTGTCACAGAGGATTGTAGTTTTCTGTCACAGAGGATTGTAGTTTTCTGTCACAGAGGATTGTAGTTTTCTGTCACAGAGGATTGTAGTTTTCTGTCACAGAGGATTGTAGTTTTCTGTCACAGAGGATTGTAGTTTTCTGTCACAGAATCTAGCTTTTTGGCAGCACTTGAGGAAAGGCACCGCTAGAGGGAATATATTCCCATCGGGTCATGAGAGGTTGGGAAACACAGGGTGGAGGCGCGCAGTGACTTCTTCTCATTTTTGAAGTTGTAATACGACTTTAGTTGGCGGCCATATTGGAGTGGGGTTATTACTTTAATAGACTCATCCACTAGCCCATAGGGATTGATCGCAGATAGAAACAAAATGGCACCCACTGAAAACACCACACACACCAGGAGTTCTTTTCTTTCTTGGGTTATGTCACCTTTACAGATGGTTATTTTTTATTTTTTTTGTCACCCAGCTTTCCCAGATTCCAGACTGAAAAATCTGCCCCCTCATTGCCTCCTGTTTCCGGTATTACGCCATGACTTCTGTCGTTAGACGGCCCTTGTAGGGGCTGTGGCTTGTAATGGAGACCTGGCTAAAGTGGATGTTTGTAGCTCAGTGGTCTCCAAACTGTGGACCTCCAGTGGTTGCAAAACTACAACTCCCAGCATGCACGGACAGCCAAAGGCTGTCCGGGCATGCTGGGAGTTGTCGTTATGCAACAGCTGGAGGTCCGCAGATTGGAGACCACTAAAGTAGCTGAATGGTTGCCATGGGCAACACATATATACGCATTCAAATATATAATAGTCTAGAAGCGGTATGACCATCAGTGTTAAAGAAGAATCCAGGAGGTAATTGTTACTGTAAACGGACAATGCGTTTCGACAGCAGCAGGCTCTCGAAACGCGTTGTCCATTTATAATGACAATAAATAGTTCCTTTATTATTTTAATCTTCTCTCTGAGATCGGTCATCTTCATTTCTGCCGGTAAGCCGCCTTCTTCAACTTTGAGGTAAAAAAAAAAAAACCCGTCTGGAATCCTTAAGTAGTGGTTCGCTAGTTAAGAACGCTCATGCGACGCCAGTCTGGCCCCATCGCATATTTCCATGACACGGCCTGGCAGCTATCAGCTAACAGCGAGCAGGTTATCTGCCAGCCTTTACTATGACTGTCCTCACTGAGATTGGCAGAGGAACTCATCGGCTATTCCATGATGGATTCCTGGACCTCGAAAGATACCAGAATTTCGTCATGCACCATTGTAGATATGATAATTTGATGTCCGGGAGGGTGACAACCCCTATTGTAGCTGTTATAGCTTGTCATCCAGCTTTTCCAGTTTCTGAATCTGCCCGCATTTTTAAGTACTTTTGGCGCACAGGAGCTGTAGAAAGCTGAATAAATCCTATTGCTAGTTATACAACTAGTCATGCACCATTGTAGCTATAATACTTTGCTGTCTGGGAGAGGTGACAACACATATTGTAGCTGTTATGGTGGACAAAATTGGTTGTCATCCAGCTTTTCCAGATTCCAAATCTGCCCACGTTATTAAAAGCGTTTGGCACCCAGAAATGGTGAAAAAGCTGAGTAACATCTTGGAGCATTTACGACCCAACTTTTCCCAATTCAGAGGCAAATCTGCTCGTTGACCACTTCTGTGGGAACTTCATTGGGCGCCATGTTGGTTTTCACCATGTTGGTTTTCTCAAAACAGATACAGTTTTGACAGGTCAAGGGCTCCACAAAATGGGGGCCCGGTGTGACTGTCAATTTTTTAAGATTGGAGTTGTGGCATTGTAGCTTTGGCTCTGACTTCTGTGGCATCCGTCGTGTAGTATGTATTTAGCTCTGGGGTTGGCATTGCTCTTTAAGTGTTAACAGGCTTGGTGCCCTCGACGTGCTGATTTTTGGCGTCCTTACCTGCCAGCTCCCCTTGCCGAGAGCAGCTGCTGACAAGATTTCGTCAGCCGCCCGGTAACATCTTGTCCCCTCTATTACGTGACATCAGCGGGCCGTCTCCCTGCTGGGTGCCAAGTCTGTCTACCTGGCATGAGCCACCGAACTAACCTTATTACAGCACAGGGGCCACCGCTGCTAATTTCTCATTTTTGGTAATTAACATCTGTGTAGAGCGGCCGAGTACCACCGCCACCCCCCTTCATGTTCCTAAATTATTCATGGGAGCCGTTCGTCTTCTTTGACCTTAAGGATTTTGTGACTGCAAAAAATAAATGGATGAAGAGCCACGGACCGCGGACAAGGAGAAATTATGTGTCTCCCTCCGAAGTTAGGTAGGAAGTTCTGCAGCAGCTGAGGCAGAATGACTACTGGGGAGTTGTTTCGCTTGTCATACTGGGCCTTGTAGTCCTGCAAAAGGCCTGAGAAAATGTCCGGCAAAGTCCTTGAGTCATTACCTTCTCATTCTGTTTATCCAGCTATATGACTATAGGTAGCGGAATGGGCATTTAGGGATCCGGTAAAGCTGAGTGACCCCTTTTATGCTCCCTCCTGAGCTGAACGCACCCGGAGATGGCCAGCGCCATCATGTCATGGAGTTTTTTTATTCTATAAATAAGCTTTTTTTTTCTGTTATTTTGAGCAGGATAGTGATTCATCGGCATGGGGGCGTCAAATTAATTCAGCGGTTGGGTGGGAATCTGTATGTGTTCTTGACGCGATGAGAAGGCAAAGTTTTCTGGTAAGACGCCACCAGATATAAATGTCTTGTAGATAATCTTACATGTCACTCCGCAGCCGCATCTCCTCCTCACCCCCAACACCTGCGACTAAACATGGTACCTAATAGTGACTGAGAAGGAATGGAGGGACGTTTGCTATCCCGCCTGTGTAATGGGGGCTTCATAAATGCTCATCAACACCTTATGAACGTGACAATACTCAAAGGCCACAGTTGCATGGAGATTCTGCTATGGCACTCGCCTGTGATGGTGCTTATCGTTAGGCCACAAGAAGGTCCTAATGTTTAGAGGGATTCTATAAAGGGGATCTCCACCCTGACCAGTCCCTATTTATTGGAAGTAATAAGCCGATCCCAAAATGTCTACCTCCTAGGAGTGCTGGTGATCATCTGTATTCTGAGAGTAACCTGAGAGTAAATATTCAATTTCTCTGCAGCACTCCTACAGGGCAAATGAAGAATTGCACATTGAACATATATATCCGTGGGTTGTGATGCAGGATAGGACGGGTCCTGCTGAACCACAGACACTCTTTCTAACCATACTGACCAACAGAGATGGTTCCTAAATGGTTCTGTTGACTCTGAATTATTTTATAGAGTAGGTAGAAATGGGTTTTCTAAACTGGAAAACCCCCTTTTGAAAGTGCTATATCCTTTTTTTAGACATCCACTTCCTATACCCAAAATAATGGCTATAGGTGATGGGATGCATAGGACCACCCCTTTAATAACCAGCTTGAACAGTATGGCTCTTGTTTATCTGGCTGACCTTACCCTGATGTCCATTTTAATCCTTCATAAGCTCAGCACCCAAGATGAACACTAGGGGGGTCCAATGGCACCCTGCAGAAAGGGTCTGTGTCTATAAATGAGGAGGACTATAGGAAATAGTTCAGCACTCAGTCTCCATGATGGACCCTATTATGGGAAAAGGGGTGGTGGCCACACTCAAATGTGCCATCCTAGTGAAAGCCTCCATAGACACCATACCATTGATTACCATATCCCCCCTCCATTTAAAGTGGGGAGAAAATATTGGGGAAAACCTGTTGTTCTCTTGGAGAGCTTTCTACTTGTAAGATGAATTTTATGGTATTTTCATGACTGGTTCTCTTCCAAATTTGTGTCTTGAGGTCATATTGACACCACTCCAGCTGACATGTTGACCTTAGGATTGTGTATGGCTATTTATAAAGCTCCCCAAGGCACTTCCCCACTTAAAGGGGTACTCCGCCCCTAGACATCTTTGGATAGGGGATAAGACGTCTGATCGTGATCTCGGCTGCGGCTCCCCAGACATCCGGTGCACGGAGCGAATTTCACTCCGTGCTGGATGGCTGGTGATGTGGGGGGGGGGGGGGAGGGAGGAGGCTCGTGACATCATGGCCGCGCCCCGCTCGTGATGTCAAAGCCACGCCCACTCAATGCAAGTCTATGGGAGGGGGCATGATGGCCTTCACGCCCCCTCCCATAGACATGCATTGAGAGGGCGTGAGGTCATGAGCCTCCGGCACTGCACCCAACGCTCTAAATGAACACCAGGTGCAGTAGGGAGAACGTGGGGGTCCCCGGCGGCAGGACCCCCCCCGCTATCAGACATCTTATCCCCTATCCTTAGGATATGGGATAAGATGTCTAGGGGCGGAGTACCCCTTTAACCATTCTTATTTAGTACTCTAGCCATCTTCACTTTCATAAATAGCGGAGTAGGATTTATCGGCAATGATCAAAGAGCTTTCAATGACTGTGTATTTGGACAGGGGCCACCCTTAGTCAAGGCCATAATAGCATCTTGGTGGGTTCTAATCGATCTTTGGGATATGGAAGAAAGTACCATAGGGTGAACGATGACGGAGAACACATTATTGTTGACTGGACTGTATGTTGTTGCAGTTCCTAAACCTGGTGATGCCAGATGAAGTGACCAATTTAATCTGGAAATAATGAGCAAAGATTTAGTTCAATTAAAATGTATGATGTCTGTTGTGCCCCGCAAACAATCGGCCCTAAAGATTGGTTATGGACCCATGGGCTCTGCATATGTTTTGTGCATATTTTTTTTTAGTACGTTCTGACAATCCATAGATCTCTATAGAGCCCCTAAGTCATCGCTTTGATCCACATTATGTCCCCAAGACTGAGGGATCCTATGGAAAACCAGGAAGAACACAAACGATCTCTCCAGAAATCCCCACGCGGGCACCATTGATCCTACAGGGCGCATTTCAGTACCTGAAACATCACCCCGGGTGACAGCTTTCACCTTCCTCCCGTCTTCCAGGTAAAACAAATTACATTAAGGGTACGTTCAGACGGGCAGATTTTCCGCACGTATTTTGCTGCGGATGCGCCGCTGAAGGACCTCTATATGCTGCCTTTACATGTGCCTGTTCGAAGCGGCTATGAGCAGACACACTGAGATGTGCGAGTCGCCACGCGCATGCGCAGTTTACTCGCACATACCGGCAGCTCTCTGCCTAGCTCATTGAGCAGGGGGAGTGGCCGCGATGTGTGTGAATACACCGCGCATGCGCGGTGACTAGTCCATTGCTTCAGTGTGTCTGCACGTAGCTGCGTATTGCCTCCCCGAGCAGGCACCTGTAAAGGCAGCATTCAGAGGTCCTTCAGCGGCGGATCTGCAGCGTAAATCCGCTCGTCTGTACGTACCCATATGGTCTATTCCCATGTACAGTATTCTGCGCAGATTTGATGCGAAGGATTTTCTGCTGCAGATTTCAGTGTAAACTGCACACAGCTTGAAATCCTGCACATCAAATCTGCGCAGAATACTGTACGTGTGAATAGACCCTACGGGTCTATTCACACATACAGTATTCTGCGCAGATTTGATGCGCAGGATTTCAAGCTGTGTTCAGTTTACATTGAAATCGGCGCAGAATACTGTACGTGTGAATAGGCCCTAAAGGTCCCCGTAACAGCCAGAGCAATTTATTCCTGACAGGTCGTATTATTCCGGCGACCTTGCCTGTCCCCACATGTTTTAATCATCTTCTGACTAACAAGAGCGCACCTCTGCTTCGGGTCCACGCGGCCTTCTCCGCGGCCCATTTATAATGAGTTAACAAGCTCCTTATTAAGGGCGTCCACGCCAGGCGCGCAATTGTTTAAGGGGCTAAAACAAATCGAGCCGAAGGCAGCGTTGAGTCCCACCTACACGATCTGTCACCATTCTCTCTCGCTTTCCTGGCTGCGAACAGTTGGTGTACGCCGTTGCGGTTAGGTTTAGGCTATTTTCTTAATTTAACCCCCTAGATCCTTGCTCCCCCACCGCTTTATTGTTATGGCTGCTGTCTATTCAGCGGTAAGGTCACGTGACATGGCGAACATTAAAGACATGGCTGGCTTCTCAAAACACATGGAATTTAATTTGCTGGAATAAAAAAAAAAAACCTTAAGCTATGTAGATTTCGTCTACTTTACCAAATTAATTTTTATACTCTCTTAGATGGGTGGGTGGGGGGGTCTTATCAGGATTCTTATCTCTTGGCCAGGGTGGCGAAAGGTTATTCTGGAGAACCTGTCCTACCCTGGATTACACAGACATCTAATTGATATAAAGTGTAATGCTTCCTATGACCAGTGGAGGCACTGCAGGGAAAGCGAACACTTGCAGCCCATTTTGCTCATAGATTATTGCTCCTAACTAGAGGTCTCGGCAGGAGCGGACTCTTTGATCTACTTGTTAGAAGGGTCCCTTAACAATAAATAGTGATTGTCCAAAGAGGAGAACATCTTTAAATGGATTTACTACTTTAGGCCAGTTGGGGTCCTTAGTTATGCTGAGCGACTACCACTATAGCCTCTATTATAGACCGCACTGGATTGTCACCCAGCTTTACAAGACCCCTGAATAGTTAATCTGCCTTTTTAAGCTGTAGACATCTTTTGTTATGCCGGGTACTAGAATACTGCTCCCATATACAAGAATATAACTACTATAATACTGCCTCCGATGTACAAGAATATAACTACTATAATACTGCTCCTATATACAAGAATATATCTACTATAATACTGCTCCTATATACAAGAATATAACTACTATAATACTGCCTCCTATATACAAGAATATAACTACTATAATACTGCCTCCTATATACAAGAATATATCTACTATAATACTGCTCCTATATACAAGAATATAACTACTATAATACTGCTCCTATATACAAAAATATAACTACTATAATACTGCTCCTATATACAAGAATATAACTACTATAATACTGCTCCTATATACAAGAATATAACTACTATAATACTGATCCTATATACAGGAATATAGCTAATATAATACTGCTCCTATGTACAAGAATATAACTACTATAATACTGCTCCTATATACAAGAATATATCTACTATAATACTGCCTCCTATATACAAGAATATAACTACTATAATACTGTCTCCTATATACAAGAATATAACTACTATAATACTGCCTCCTATATACAAGAATATAACTACTATAATACCGCTCCTATATACAAGAATATAACTACTATAATACTGATCCTATATACAGGAATATAGCTAATATAATACTGCTCCTATGTACAAGAATATAACTACTATAATACTGCTCCTATATACAAGAATATAACTACTATAATACTGCCTCCTATATACAAGAATATAACTACTATAATACTGTCTCCTATATACAAGAATATAACTACTATAATACTGCCTCCTATATACAAGAATATAACTACTATAATACCGCTCCTATATACAAGAATATAACTACTATAATACTGCTCCTATATACAAGAATATAACTTCTATAATACTGCATATATATATATATATATATATATATATATATATATATATATATAAAACATAACTACTATAATACTGCCCCCTATGTACAGGAATATAACAACTATAATACTGCCTCCTATATATATACAAGAATATAACTGCTATAATACTGCCTCCTATATATACAAGAATATAACTGCTATAATACTGCTCCTATATACAAGAATATAACTACTATAATACTGGCCCTATATACAAGAATTTAACTACTATAATACTGCTCCTATATACAAGAATTTAACTACTATAATACTGCTCCTATATACAAGAATATAACTACTATAATACTGCCTCCTATATACAAGAATATAACTACTATAATACTGCTCCTATATACAAGAATATAACTACTATAATACTGTCTCCTATATACATGAATATAACTACTATAATACTGCTCCTATATACAAGAATATAACTACTATAATACTGCTCCTATATACAAGAATATAACTACTATAATACTGCTCCTATATACAAGAATATAACTACTATAATACTGCCCCTATATACAAGAATATAACTACTATAATACTGCTCCTATATACAAGAATATAACTACTACAATACTGCTCCTATATACAAGAATATAACTACTATAATACTGCCCCTATATACAAGAATATAACTACTATAATTATTATAATATTGTATGTATGCACTATAGTACAGTGTTACCCAACTGGTGTGGCTCCAGCTGTTGCAAAACTACAACGTCCAGCATGCCCGGACAGCCGAAGGCTGTCCGGGCATGCTGGACGTTGTAGTTATGCAACAGCTGGAGGCACACCAGTTGGGTAACACTGTACTATAGGAAAGCTTGTGGACTGTGTTACAGTAGTAGCCATATTGGTTGCCACCCTTGTATTGTGGTGTAAGATCTGTGTGAATATGTAGGATCTGGTGAGGCCGGTGACTTAGATAAAGGATAATAAGAGGCTGCACAGCAGGTTGTGTGTGGCGGTGTAATGACAGGGCGATGCTGGCTCACCGTGCAGGTTTTATCCACCCTGATCATCGGGTGTAGTGTAAGTTAGGGTGCAGCCGCTCCACTCCCCTCACCGAGCTGACACATGATTGTACTTCCTGCTGCAGAGCACCTGTCTGCACTAAACAGGTGCTGGACCACCAGCCCACATCAAGGGGGGCACCAAATGGCTATTGTTTGTCCTGGGACTTGATGACAGGCCGGCCTCGCACACCTCAGATGGTGGCGTCATTCTGATGGGGGTCTGCAGCTGCCACTGCTACAATACATAGGAGACAGGATTATACTAGATATATTCCTGTACATAGGGGGCAGTATTATAGTAGTTATATTCTTGTATATAGGAGCAGTATTATAGTAGTTATATTCTTGTATATAGGAGGCAGTATTATAGTAGTTATATTCTTGTATATAGAAGCAGTATTATAGTAGTTATATTCTTGTATATAGGAGCAGTATTATAGTAGTTATATTCTTGTATATAGGAGCAGTATTATAGTAGTTATATTCTTGTATATAGGAGCAGTATTATAGTAGTTATATTCTTGTATATAGGAGCAGTATTATAGTAGTTATATTCTTGTATATAGGAGCAGTATTATAGTAGTTATATTCTTGTATATAGGAGCAGTATTATAGTAGTTACATTCTTGTATATATGAGCAGTATTATAGTAGTTATATTCTTGTATATAGGAGCAGTATTATAGTAGTTATATTCTTGTATATAGGGAGCAGTATTATAGTAGTTATATTCTTGTATATAGGAGGCAGTATTATAGTAGTTATATTCTTGTATATAGGAGGCAGTATTATAGTAGTTATATTCTTGTATATAGGAGCAGTATTATAGTAGTTATATTCTTGTATATAGGAGCAGTATTATAGTAGTTATATTCTTGTATATAGGAGCAGTATTATAGTAGTTATATTGTATATAGGAGCAGTATTATAGTAGTTATATTCTTGTATATAGGGGCAGTATTATAGTAGTTATATTCTTGTATATAGGAGCAGTATTATAGTAGTTATATTCTTGTATATAGGAACAGTATTATAGTAGTTATATTCTTGTATATAGGAGGAGTATTATAGTAGTTATATTCTTGTATATAGGAGCAGTATTATAGTAGTTATATTTTATAGGAGGAGTATTATAGTAGTTATATTCTTGTATATAGGAGGCAGTATTATAGTAGTTATATTCTTGTATATAGGAGCAGTATTATAGTAGTTATATTCTTGTATATAGGGGGCAGTATTATAGTAGATATATTCTTGTATATAGGAGCAGTATTATAGTAGTTATATTATTGTACATAGGGGGCAGTATTATAGTAGTTATATTATTGTATATAGGAGCAGTATTATAGTAGTTATATTCTTGTATATAGGAGCAGTATTATAGTAGTTATATTCTTGTATATAGGAGCAGTATTATAGTAGTTATATTCTTGTATATAGGGGGCAGTATTATAGTAGATATATTCTTGTATATAGGAGCAGTATTATAGTAGTTATATTCTTGTATATAGGAGCAGTATTATAGTAGTTATATTCTTGTATATAGGAGCAGTATTATAGTAGTTATATTCTTGTATATAGGAGCAGTATTATAGTAGTTATATTCTTGTATATAGGAGCAGTATTATAATAGTTATATTCTTGTATATAGGAGCAGTATTATAGTAGTTATATTCTTGTATATAGGAGCAGTATTATAGTTATATTCTTGTATATAGGAGCAGTATTATAGTAGTTATATTATTGTATATAGGAGCAGTATTATAGTAGTTATATTCTTGTATATAGGGGGCAGTATTATAGTAGTTATATTCTTGTATATAGGAGGCAGTATTATAGTAGTTATATTCTTGTATATAGGAGCAGTATTATAGTAGTTATATTCTTGTATATAGGAGCAGTATTATAGTAGTTATATTCTTGTATATAGGAGCAGTATTATAGTAGTTATATTGTATATAGGAGCAGTATTATAGTAGTTATATTCTTGTATATAGGGGCAGTATTATAGTAGTTATATTCTTGTATATAGGAGCAGTATTATAGTAGTTATATTCTTGTATATAGGAACAGTATTATAGTAGTTATATTCTTGTATATAGGAGCAGTATTATAGTAGTTATATTTTATAGGAGGAGTATTATAGTAGTTATATTCTTGTATATAGGAGGCAGTATTATAGTAGTTATATTCTTGTATATAGGAGCAGTATTATAGTAGTTATATTCTTGTATATAGGGGGCAGTATTATAGTAGATATATTCTTGTATATAGGAGCAGTATTATAGTAGTTATATTATTGTACATAGGGGGCAGTATTATAGTAGTTATATTATTGTATATAGGAGCAGCATTATAGTAGTTAAATTTTTGTACATAGGGCGTTATTATAATACATATAATACTTCCCACTATCGAAATTGCTTTTATTTATGGACAAGTATATAGAACAGAACCGTTTTTGTTTAGTTTTTTAGTTTTTATTTGGATCTGACCAGAGTTGTCCTTTTATGTGGTGATGTTGAGACCTTTCTATACCATGAGATTTGCTGGGTAGCCTTGATGTATAGCCGGCCTTTAATTGACCCTTTTGGTATATTTTGGCGGTTCCTGAAAGTTTTGTGATGTCATACTATCAAAACAAGTCGGCAGCTTGAGGGATAAAAGCCGGCGTCGTGCGTCTCTGGATTATTTTTCTACAAACTGTGAATCATTTATTGCTCAGTATCACAGAACAAGACCAAAATATTGGGGATGCCAAGAGGAGGTGATGAGTCAGACACCCCAGTTCTGTCTCTACACCTTATTTATTCCACAGGAAGAGAAGGTAATAAAATGAATGGCTCTGGGCCCGATAGTCATTGAGCAATTCCTTTGGTCCCAGCACCTCCTCCATTTTAAAGGGGTACTCCACTGCCCCTTCGTTCAGAACATTTTGTTCCAAACACTTGGAGTGGGCGGTGGGGGTCGTGATGTCACGACCACGCACCCTCGTGATGTCACACCATGCCCCCTCAATGCAAGTCTATGGGAGGGGGCGTGGCTATCGCCACGCCCCCTCCCATAGACTTGCATTGAGGGGGCGTGGTGTGACGTACGATGGTGCGTGGACGTGACATCACGACCCCTGCCGCCGGCACCCAGCGTCTCTACACCCCCTCCCATAGACTTGCATTGAGGGGGCGTGGTGTGACGTACGAGGGTGCGTGGGCGTGACATCCCGACCCCTGCCGCCGGCACCCAGCGTCGCTACACCCCCTCCCATAGACTTGCATTGAGAGGACGAGGTGTGACGTACAAGGGTGCGTGGGCGTGACATCACGACCCCTGCCGCCGGCACCCAGCTGTCGCTATGCCCCCTCCCATAGACTTGCATTGAGGGGGCGTGGTGTGATGTACAAGGGGGCGTGGTCATGTGGTCACGACCCCTGCCACTGACACCAAGCGTTCTAAATAAACGCCGGGTGCTGCACAGAGATTGTGGGGGTCCTAGCTGCTGCCCCCCCCCCCCCCTACGATCAGACATCTTATCCCCTGTCCTTTGGATAGGGGATGAGATGTCTAGGGGCGGAGTACCCCTTTAAAGCAACTTTTTAGTTTTTTTACCTAATGGGGTGTAGGGAAGTGCTACCAATTTTAGTCGTCAACTGTTGACGTGGCGAATCGGAGACTGATCACGTGACCTATTGACGTCAGAAGATCACGTTGGTGGGGAACTCGAGTTTGACCCTCTGCTGATTTCCAGAACATTTTGAGGTTTAGGTGCCCTATGAAGTCAACATGACCTTCGGAAAGATTGGATTTCCTAGCATGGATCAGTCTTCGACTGCTTTCCCCTTACGAGTTCCTTCAGAAACTCTCTGAACCTGGAATCCGACCTCTGGCTAGTTCACCCCTTAAAGGGGTACTCCGGTGGAAAACTTTTTTTTTTTTTAATCAACTGGTGCCAGAAAGTTAAACAGATTTGTAAATGACTTCTATTAAAAAATCTTAATCCTTCCAGCACTTATTAGCTGCTGAATACTACAGAGGAAATTCTTTTCTTTTTAGAGCACAGTGCTCTCTGCTTACATCATGAGCACAGTGCTCTCTGCTGACATCTCTGTCCATTTTAGGAACTGTCCAGAGTAGGAGAAAATCCCCATAGAAAACATATGCTGCTCTGGACAGTTCCTAAAATGGACAGAGATGTCAGCAGAGAGCACTGTGCTCCTGATGTCAGCAGAGAGCTCTGGGTTCCAAAAAGAAAATAATTTCCTCTGTAGTATTCAGCAGCTAATAAGTACTGGAAGAATTAAAATTTTTTAATAGAAGTAATTTACAAATCTGTTTAACTTTCTGGCACCAGTTGATTTAAAAAAAAGTTTTCCACCGGAGTACCCCTTTAAGGGTGCTTCCACACAAAGTTTTCAGGCTACGGCTGCAGGATCCGGCTGGGGGAGGGGAAAACCTTGTGCTCCCGTACCCCAGCCGGATCGGCTCTGAAATCCATTGACTTTAATGAGCCGACCAGAATCACCGTTTGACTCCTGTCGGCTCATTTTCAACCCGTATCTGGGTTTTCTGACCCATTTTCTGACTCATTTTCTGACCCGGTTTTCCCCTCCCCCAGCCGGATCCTGCAGCCGTAGCCTGAAAACGTTGTGTAAAAGCACCGTTAAAGGGGTACTCCGGTGGAAAACTTTTTTTTTTTTAAACCAACTGGTGCCAGAAAGTTAAACAGATTTGTAAATTACTTCTATTAAAAAAATCTTAAACCTTCCAGGACTTATTAGCTGCTGAATACTACAGAAGAAATTCTTTTCTTTTTGGAACACAGAGCTTTCCGATCCGGCTGGGCTACGGGAGCACAAGGTTTTCCCCTCCCCCAGCCGGATCCGGCTGAAAACGCGTTGTGAAAACACCCTGACAATACATCATGTTGGTTGGTTGGTTTCCATCAGGTTTGGCTGGTTGGCAAAACTCTAAACTGGCTCCATTAAAGTTGGCTGAGGCTGCCGATTTTCTGTGGGAACAACCTACCATCTAATGTGTACAGGGCTTCCCCCCCCCCCAATGACAGGCTTCAGGGGGTAAAATGGATCAGGAATGTTGGATTTTCACATGCCTTAACCTTTTGTTCTCGAGAGTTGTTTGACAGTAACTTTTACCCCGGTCATCATTAAAGGGGTACTCTGGTAAAAAAAAAAACAATTTTATATATATATAATTTAAAAAAAAAAAACTGGCGCCAGTAAGTTAAACAGATTTGTAAATTACTTCTATTAAAAAATCTTAATCCTTCCAGTACTTATCAACTGCTGTGTGCTCCACAGGAAGTGGATTTGTTCTTTCCAATCTGACCACAGTGCTCTCTGCTGACACCACTGTCCATGTCAGGAACTGTCCAGAGCAGGAGAGGTTTGCTATGGGGATTTGCTCCTACTCTGGACAGTTCCTGACAAGGACAGAGGTGTCGGCAGAGAGCACTGTGGTCAGACTGGAAAGAACAACTCCACTTCCTCTGTAGCATACAGCAGCAGATGAGTACTGGAAGGATTCATATTATTTTAATAGAAGTAATTTGAAAATCTGTTTTTAACTTTCTGACACCAGTTCATTTTGATTTAAAAAAAATAAATAAAAATGTTTTCCACCGGAGTACCCCTTTTAAGAGAATGGATTTGGAGATTGGCTAACAGCGACCTCTACACAAACATGAGGGAATCGGGAGGTTGGCCAACATGCTCTAGGACAGTGGTCTTCAACCTGCGGACCTCCAGATGTTGCAAAACTACAACTCCCAGCATGCCCGGACAGCCGTTGGCTGTCCGGGCATGCTGGGAGTTGTAGTTTTGCAACATCTGGAGGTCCGTAGGTTGGAGACCACTGCTCTAGGGTATTGTGAGACAAAATACACATGCTCAGCTGAGCGTACACGTCTATGGAAGGATCGGGTGAGATTGTGTTTGTCCAAATGACCATTTGGCCGTCGGCTGTCTAAAATGTGCGGCCAATTTCAGACACCCTCCGGTATTGAGTTGGAGATCGAATGATTTCCATTCCCGCTTATATGAAAGAAGCGATCCGATTGGTTTCTATGGGCAACTCGGCAACTTTTCCTCTGGACGGGTTTTGATAAATCCCCCCGATTTATCAAAACCCGTCCAGAGGAAAAGTTGCCGAGTTGCCCATAGAAACCAATCGGATCGATTCTTTCATTTTTAACAAGGCCTCTGCAAAATGAAAGCAGCGATCTGATTGGTTGCTATGGGCAACTGGGCAACTTTTTCCTCTGGACGGGTTTTGATAAATCTCCCCCATTGTCTTTTCTATATACATGGTTCCATTGGATTTTGACCTTCTACTCAGCTATGTAGAGTTTGGTCCAGAGATTTTTCTATTTTGGTCAACCTAATGCTCAGATTATTGTTGGCCAAATCAAAGGAAACATCACCTGGAGTTGTCTTAAAGGGGTCCTCCGCCACCTATACATCTTATCCCCCTATCTAAAGGATCTGATCGCGGGTGTCCTGCCACTGGGAACCCCCGCAATCTTTCCTGCAGCGCCCCCTGTCATCTGCTGCACTGATCGAAGTTTGCCTGATGACTCCCGATACAGGGGCTGGAGGATCGTGACGTCCTGGCCCCGCCTCTTTGTAATGTCATGATGGGACGAGGCCTTGATGTAGGGGCTTCAGGAGAGATCGCGGGGGTTTCCAGGGGTTGGGACTAGGGATCGACCGATATCGTTTTTTTAAGGCGATACCGATAATCGGTGGAGGTTAGGGCCGATAGCCAATAACTTATACCGATATTCCGGTATAAGTTATCGGATATTAATCCCCCCACAACACTGCTGCAGATCATTGATTTAAAGGGGGCACTTTAAATCAATGCACTGCAGTGGTTTTTGCGGTGCCATAGACTGCCGCCGCCACCCGCTACTCTCCCCCTGCCTGTCGGGGGGGTCCTGAGTCCTATCACCGCCGCAATGCTCCGCGCCCCCCTACCGCCGCGTCGCACCCCCCACCGCCCCGGCCCCATTGCCTCCCCCATCCCCGGTTTTATAATTACCTGGGCATGGGGTCCACTCACTCTACATCTGGCTCCGGTGGCGTCCTCCTGAGCTGTCACTGTGCGCACGGACGGTGACGTCACGTTGCGCACGTCACGTCACTCGTCATTGCGCACGGCGTAACGCAAGACGCAGCAGGAGCCAGAAGTAGCATGGGCCCCGGGAACAGGTAATAATAAAACTGGGGGTGGGGGAGGCAATGGGGCCGGTGTGGTGGGGGGTGCGGCGGGTCGGGGGGGCTGTCGCGGTGCGGGGCATTATCGGCTTATCGGCAAGGTAATTGCCGATACTGATAATGCCCAAAATCGTGTTTATCGGCCGATAATATCGGCCAAACCGATAATCGGTCGATCCCTAGTTGGGACCCCTGCGATCAGACATCTTATCCCCTATTTTTTGGATAGGGGATAAGATGTCTAGGGGAGGAGTACCCTTTAATGGTTTGGGAAGTCTACGGTAATCCAACCATCTCTTGATTAGGATATATATGGCCGGTAGCTCCTTTTGTTGGTCCAAGATCGATGCGAGTTCTGACTGATTTGCCCTTCATACATTGAGCTCTGTAGAACCTTTCAACCCTACATGCTGAGCCCTCTAACCTCCTCCTCTCCCACCGTCGCGCCCTCCAAGCTCTAGAACGTGTACACACTGCTCGTATGTTCTTTATAAATAATTCTACGCTTTTCAATAATTCAATCAGAGCAGAAGAGCTTTGGATCTTTAATAGCAGTAACATAATGTCTCTCGTCTGCCAGGGACGGTCAGCTAAATGCCTCTGCGCCCCATCTTAAGTGCTCGATTCTCAAGGAGATCTGTATCCGGCACTTCTCTACACCCCCCCCCCCCCCTCTCTCTCTCTTTCTCTTCTGACCTGTCACAAAAAAAAAAAATCTATAGCAAATCTTCTTCAGGTATTGATGACTTCTAGTGGATTGACATGAATGTTATTACCGAGTGTTTTATGAGGCTTTTGCGCTTCTGTAAAGTCTCTATCCAGTGCAATAAAAAACTCAAGCAGACACAGACGACAGGATAATCTTTATTGACTTCTAATTTTACGAGTCTCCCCGGCTCTACCTGCACCTGCACAGAGGCTTAAAAAATAAAATAAATAGAAATTAAAGGATGCTTCCACTTTCGAGCCAGCGGATCCCATTAAATTACATGTCTTCTGAAAATACGAAGGGGGGGGGGGGGGGGGAATCTGAGACCATTCGTCTCCTGTGTGAGGTGTTTTTTGTGTTGTGTTGAGTTGCCCAATATGTTTGAGACCATTACTGATGGTGCCATCACATTGGGCATAGACAACAGGTCAGTTCTGGTTGACAATGAATGACCAAGTGTACGGGATAGCGACCAAATTAATTTCAAAAACAAATAACAAAAAAAAAAATATTAATAACCACTTCTGTCGGAACATTACGGGCCTATCCTTTTCCCACTAGCTGTTCGCCTGCAGTGTACACATTGGTCTTGTGTTTTGTGTGTGTGGAGTTGCCCAAGATGTTTGAGACCATACTGATGGTGCCATCACATTGGGCATAGACAACAGGTCAGTTCTGGTTGACAATGAATGACCAAGTGTACGGGACACTAGCTGTTCGCCTGCAGTGTACACATTGGTCTTGTGTTGTGTTGAGTTGCCCAAGATGTTTGGTGACCACTGCTGATGATAACGTTGACGATAGACACCAGGTCAGATCTGGTGGACAATGAATCACTACATGTGTACCCGATACCAACAAAATTGCTTGCAAAAAACAAACACAATAAAAAGCTATTAAAAATAATCACTTGATGGTTGAACAGATAATGCCTATAGGGGCTACGTCTATTAGGGACTCCTTCTATAGTATTGCGGGCCTATCCTTTTCCTAGTAGCTGTTCACCTGCAGTGTACACCATTGTGTTGTGTTGAGTTGCCCAAGATGTTTGCCATTACACCGCCCATAGACAACAGGTCAGATCTGGTGGACAATGAATGACCACGTGTCTGCCGGATACCAACCAAATGGCTTGCAAAAAAACAAACACAAAAAAAGCTATTAAAAATAATCACTTGATGGTTGAACGTGTGATGGCTATACAGCCATGCACTTGCTCCTTCTGTGGTACCGTTACGGCCCTGTCCTTTTCCCACTATCTTGTACCCTGCAGTGTTCACATTGGTCTTGTGTTGTGTTGAGTTGCCCAAGATGTTTGGTTACTACTTATGATGATAACCGGCCATAGAGAACAGGTCAGTTCTGGTGTACAATGAATGCCCACGTGTACCCGATACCAACCAAATGGCTTGCAAAAAGTAAACACACAAAAAAAGCTATAGATAGGTGATGCCTATAGGGACTCCTTCTATAATTACCATTGCGGCCCTATGCTTTTCCCACTAGCTGTTCGCCTGCAGTGTACACAGGGGTCTTGTGTTGAGTTGCACAAGATGTTTGGTGACCACTTCTGATGATAACCATTACGCCGGCCATAGACAACAGGTCAGATCTGGTGGACAATGAATGACCACGTGTACCCGATACCAACCAAACGGATTGTGAAAAAACAAAAACCCGAAAGAACCATTAAAGTAATCATTTGATAGCTGAACGGCTGATACCTATAGGGGCCGGCCATGCCCTGGCTCCTTCTTCTTCATTGCGGGCCTATCCTTTTCCCAGTAGCCGTTCACCTGCCGTGTACACAGTCATAAACCTGTTTAATGATTGTCAAAGGGCGTTCGTTCTTGTCACCAGGCCAGTGATGGAAGGGTTAACCCCGCGGTATCCTTGGAGCCACCCTGAAATGGAAGGTGGAAAACACAAAGCGCGGCAGCTGTTGCACGTTTTTTTCTGCATAATTACCAGGGGCTCGTCCTCGCCAAACCAGTTGCGTGACTTCACAGTCTGACAAAAACATTTCTACTCCCCATTGTGACGGTAAACTTCGCCGTGACCATCGATGGCCCCCTTGGGCGGTTTTCTTTTTTTCTCTTTCTCATAGACAATTATTGACCATGTCTTTCTAGGAAAATAAGTGATGACGCCAATTTAGGGTTTAGCGGGCAGGGTCTCACGCCATGCTGCAAAAGGTTTACGACAAAAGAAAACAAATTTTTCCTCATTCATTGGTGCCGTGTTTTGCCTGTCCTGCCAAGTTATATCAGAGTTTCCCAACCAGGGTGCCTCAAGCTGTTGCAAAACTACAACTCCCAGCATGCACTCCCCATATACATTAACACCATTTATAGTGCAGAGGGACACTTGCCGAGCCTTCTCACCTCGGACATCCAAATTCAGCAGAGAGTCGAGAGGCCATCGTACACAAAGATCAGTATTTTCGAACCAGGGTGCCTCCAGCTGTTGCTAAACTACAAACTACAACCTCCAGCATGAACTCCCCATCCCTGCATACATTAACACCATTTATAATGCAGAGGGACACTTGCCGACTCTTCTAACCTCTGACATCCAAAGTCAGCAGGGAGTCGGGAGGACTTCGGACACCTAGATCAGTGTGTCCCAACCAGGGTGTCTCCAGCTGTTGCAAAACTACAACTCCCAGCATGCTGGGAGTTGTAGTTATGCAACAGCTGGGGGCACCCTGGTTGGGAAATATTGAGATAGGTGAACTTCGCATTGACAGGGTGACCCTTATATTGGGGATGTCATGATGTTGTACATGGCAAGCCATTGTAGAACCACAATGCCCAGTATGCACCTCCCATCCCCGCATACAATAACACATTTATAGTGCAGGGGGACACTAGCCCGACCTTTCTCTCCTCTGACATCCAAAGTCAGCAGAGAGTTGAGAGGCCATCGAACACATAGATGCAAAACCATAAATAATATTTATAATAATATATATTTTTTATAAATATATATAATTTATTTTTAAATTTTAGCTTTTTGTTAGACTTTTTCCCCCCCGCTTTTTTACATGGAAGATTCATGCTCCCCGTGTGCGGCTTCCGTCGTCACATGATGCTGTTTCCGCAGCGTCTGACAGACTCGCCAGCTGCGGAGGAGACGCTGGGACTTGCAGTGCTGCAGCAGCTGCAGCACCTCATCTGGCAAGGTTGGGGCGTTTAACAATCGGAGAAGTGTATTTGGAGAGACATCTGTTTTCCTGTCACACGTATGCCTCTCGCACTCTCTCTCTCCGCCGCCTTCTCAGCAACAAAACATGTTTGTTCTTTAGCACTTACACAGAATGGGATCATTATCCGGGCCCCGTTATGACGGCTCATACTACTGTGAAAGCACCTGTGTGTGCGGGTTTTTTTTTTTCCTCGATGACTTAAAGGGCCAACGTAGTATCACGTGCAGCAATCCAGCAACTATCTCCTAGCAGGATGCATTTGTTAACTGGAGTGCCTTAGGGAATTGCTATATAAGCAATTGTCCAATATAATATTAAAGGGGTACTCCACCCCTAGACATCTTATCTCCTATCCGAAGGATAGAGGATAAGATGTTAGATCGCTGGGGTCCTGCCGCTGCCCCCCCCCCCGCGATTTCCCTGCTGCACCCAGCCTTCATTTAAAGCGTTGGGGTGCAGCGCCCCACTCGTGACGTCACGGCCATGCTCCCTCAATGCAAGTCTATGGGAGGGGGCGTGATGGCCGTCATGCTCCCGCCCATAGACTTGCATTGAGAGGGCATGACTGTGACGTCGCGAGTCTCCACCCCGCATCGCCAGTCACTCGGCACGGAGTGAAGATCGCTCCATCCACCGGATGGCTGGGGTGCTGCAGTTGAGATCGCGATCAGACATCTTATCCCCTAACATTTTGGATAGGGGATAAGATGTCAAGGGGCGGAATACCCCTTTAAAAGGGCACAGTCAGAATCAAAACCTTTTTATATGTCGTACACCTTGGCAAAACAATAACCTTTCTAATATACTTTATATAAAGAAAATTGTATCTCCTTTTTATAGAAATGATGGCTTATTAAAAAAGACCACTAGGGGTCCCCATACCATCCAGAACATAATCCTGTCTGGCTACAGCATCATCTTTGTCCCAGCTGAAGCACAGGCAGGGACAAAGTGCAGGGAGTGGGGGCGGGACTAGCACTCCTCTGTGCTCACTCCTGTCCTGTTAGACGGCAGCATGAGAACAGAGAGGAGGGGTTTACAGAGCAGCCTGCAGTGACTGGATAAAGAGACACAGCACAGCAGACTCAGGGAGGAAGTGAATGCATGGTGAGTAAGGGCGGGCTCAATGCTTGCCTCGGACATGCCCCTCTTCCTAAACAGCGTATGTCAGAATGAGTGAGCAGCAGAACCGAGGGAATTGTGAGCCAAATACAGAAGCCTGTGGGGGCACTGCTGGGAATCGAAACGGTCACTGCCAGGATTTAGTGGATGATCTTCATCCGGAGGACCCCTTTAAAAGGACAGAGCTCCTAAGACTTTATACCTCTTTGAAGGAGGGAAGTGTTGGCCCCAATGGATCCTGATAAAATGGCCTCGTGCCTGCTGTATCCCATGTATGGCCGCCCTAAGTGAGGCACACTAACCTTATTTCTCCGTATCAAACGTCAGATCTTATTTATGACAATATCTGGGGTGTTGCAATTAAGTGAAACTTTCCTTCCAGGGTGTCATTAAATCCCGGAACACGAGCATTTCTCATCAGGCGTGTTCCGAATCAGCCAAAATTTAATACACCGTACAAGGTGCATGGGCGTCGTGTATAAAAGGCGTGCGTAGTCCGTGAGAAGAAATAAGTTGCCATATTGCTGAGTATTGTACTGCATGGAGACCCATATGGAGCGTACTACTGTAGGCCAGTATTTCCCAACCGAGCTGTCTCCAGCCGTTACAAAACTACAACTCTCAGCATGCTAAAAGCTGGATGCTCCCTGGTTAGGAAACACTGGCCAATGGGTCCCCATGCATGGGATATGAGGGACGGGATATGAGGATGATGGATGGGGTAAGGAAGTGAGGACAAAATATGAGGGACGGGATATGGGGAACAAGATATGAGGACGGGATATGGGGAACGGGATATGAGGATGATGGATGGGGTAAGGAAGTGAGGACAAAATATGAGGGACTGGATATGGGGAACAGGATATGAGGACGTGATATGGGGAACGGAATATGAGGAAGGGATATGAGGATGATGTATGGGGTAAGGATGTAAGGACAAGATATGAGGGACGGGATATGGGGAACAAGATATGAGGATGGGATATGGGGAACGGGATATGAGGATGATGGATGGGGTAAGGATGTGAGGACAAAATATGAGGGACGGGATATGGGGAACAAGATATGAGGACGGGATATGGGGAAGGGATATGAGTACGGGATATGGGGAACGGAATATGAGGAAGGGATATGAGGATGATGTATGGGGGAAGGATGTGAGGACGGGATATGAGGACAGGATATGAGGAACAGGAATGAGGTCGGGATATGAGGATGGGATAAGGATGGGAGGACAGGATAGGAGGATATGTGGGGTAAGGGTGGGATCTGAGGACAGGGCATGAGGAACGGGATATGAGGTCAGGGTTTGAGGACAGGATATATGTCGGGATACAAGGATGGACTATAGGGTCAGAGTAATGGTACGGGATACAAGGATGGGATATGATGATGGGGATATGGGGAAAGGATGTGAGGACGGGATAAGAGGTCAGGATATGAGGATGATGTATGGGGTAAGGATCTGTGGACAGGATATGAGGTCGGGATACGAGGACGGGATATATGGTCGGGATACAACGACGGACTCTAGGGTCAGAATAATGGTACGGGATATGAGGTCGAGATGTGAGGATGATATATGGGGTAAGGATGTGAGGACGGGATAAGAGGTCGAGATATGAGGATGATATATGGGGTAAGGATGTGAGGACAAGATATGAGGTCGGGATATTAGAATGGGGACATAAAGATGAGAAATGAGGTGTGGAAATGAGGACAGGATATGAGGACTGGATATATGGTCGGGATAGGAGGACGAGATATGAGGACTGGATATATGGTCGGGATAGGAGGACGAGATATGAGGACTGGATATATGGTCGGGATAGGAGGACGAGATATGAGGACTGGATATATGGTCGGGATAGGTGGACGAGATATGAGGACTAGACAAGCGCCATTGTTGCTCTTTTTCTTCCACAAGTTTTAGGTAGGAAGTCTGGGCAAATGGCTGCTGCCCACTGTGGTAGTTTTGGGGTCATGTGGGCATAGCATACTTGTTCATTCGCGGTCACTTGCTTTACCTATCCCCTTGAATTCTCCCTGTACTCCCCATTGGCTGCCACAGTATTCCCCGATGGAGTATATTTGGCCACCATTAATGATCGAGGTACGATACAGAGAGAAGACTCAGCGCGGGGGAGGACGAGCGGATGTTGGTTTTCTCGCAGGTCTGTGTGTTGTGGTTTTGTTGAACACCAGTCTCTGGATGGCGTGGGCCGGCAGTCGACGCATCTATGGAAGGTTTTCTACAGCTCGGTGGTTTCTACTAATAGTACAGAAGCGAACGAACATCGCGAATGTTATAGGGATTACTGTACATTGAAATGTCTCCAATATAGCAACGATCGACGCTGTCCCTTTAAAAGTCGGAAACTATGGTTCCTGATACTCTATATCTATGTATTATATCAGGGTTTCCCAACCAGGGTGCCTCCAGCTGTTGCAAAACTACAATTCCGGGCATGCTGGGAGTTGTAGTTTTACAACATCTGGAGGTCGGGAGACCTAACTAAGTAACTAAGGCTAAGGAGTTTTAAAGGGGTACTCCGGTGATAAACATCTTATCCCCTATCCGAAGGATAGGGGATAAGATGTCTGATCGCTGGGGACCCCCGCGATCTCTGGCGCGGGACCCCAGTCATCCGTGCACAGAGCTAACCCTGATGACTGACGAAGGGTTATCCAGGAAAAAACGTATTTTTATAGATCAACTGACTCCAGAAAGTTAAAGGGATTTGTAAATTACTTCTATTAAAAAATCTTAATCCTTTCAGTACTTATGAGCTTCTGAAGTTAAGGTTGTTCTTTTCTATCTAAGTGCTCTCTGATGACACCTGTCTCGGGAAACGCCCAGTTTAGAACCAAATCCCTATAGCAAACCTCTTCTAAACTGGGCAGTAGAGATGAGCGAACTTACAGTAAATTCGATTCGTCACAAACTTATCGGCTCGGCAGTTGCTGACTTTAGCCTGCGTAAATTAGTTCAGCTTTCAGGTGGGCTGGAAAAGGTGGATACTGAGTGTGTCCACCTTTTCCAGCCCACCGGAGCACCTGAAAGCTGAACTAATTTATGCAGGATAAGTCATCAACTGCCGAGCCGAGAAGTTCGTGACGAATCGAATTTACTGTAAGTTTGCTCATCTCTACTGGGCAGTTCCCGAGACACGTGTCATCAGAGAGCACTTAGACAGAAAAGAACAACTCAACTTCAGAAGCTCATAAGTATTAGAAGTAATTTACAAATCTGTTTAACTTTCTGGAGCCAGTTGATATATAAAAAACATTTTTTTTCCTCGATAACCCCTTTAATTCCAGTAATCCAGCAGCATTGCGCCATCTTTATTTTTTATTTTTTTTGTAGCGCCAAATATGCAGCAAAAAAACACGTGCATCACGTTCACAAAGGAAATATAAGCCATAGTTCACACTCGAAGCTGCGCTGCTTATTTACTTATTTTTGTCTATTAGAAATTCGAATAATCTTTTATTCTGTGCTCAAAACATGTCAGATTTGCGCGCCATTTTTTTCTTCTTTTTTTTTTATGCATCACGTTGTTTGCTAAGGAAATATAGGCCATAGTTCACACCGCGCACTGCATTGCTTATTTATTTTATTTATTAGTGTATTTATTTTTTTCAATTTCAAATTTGAATAAATTTTTTTTTTTTTATTCTGTGCTCAAAACGTCAGATTTTTTTTTATTTTTTATTTATATTTAAATTTTTTTATATGCTTTAGAAAAATACATGTGCATCACGTTGTTTCTTAAAGGGCTACTCCGCTGCCCTGTGTCGGAAGCTCCGCTCCCCAGCGTCCGGAAGTTTATTATTTCCGGACGCGGTGTGTGGGCTTCCGTGTTCAGGGCCGCCACCTCGTGAAGTCACGCCCGCCCGCCCGCCTGCCCCCTCAACGAAAGTCTATGGGAGGGGGGCGCGGTGTGCGGGCTTCCGTGTTCAGGGACGGCTCTCGTGACGTCACGCCCGCCACCTCAACGAAAGTCTATGGGAAGGGGGCGTGACGTCACGAGAGCCGTCCCTGAACACGGAAGCCCGCACACCGCGTCCGGAAACAATAAACTTCCGGACGCTGGGGAGCGGAGCTTCCGACACAGGGCAGCGGAGTACCCCTTTAAGGAAATATAAGCCATAGTTCGCACTGCGTTGCTTATTTTATTTATTTATTTATTTATTTTATTTTATTTTAATTTATTTTTTCACTTATTTATTTTGACTATTTCAAATTTGAAAAGTAATAATAATAATTTTATAATAATAGGAATAATAATAATAATAATAATAATAATAATTTTATTATTATTAGTTTATTCATGCTCCATACACGTCAGGGATCCAATACGCAGATTAGCCCCATTGAGTGTGATTTATAGGGTTATTTAGTGACGACAATTTTTTTTTTTCGTATTCTCTACAAAGGGAGCCCTATAAGTCAGCATATGGAGAACAGGTGGCATCACGACGGGGAAAGTGTGTAGGTTGGTATCGCCACCCCCCCCCTCCTCCTCCTCCTCCTTTCCATAGGTAAACAAGATCTTGTAAAGCCGGGCCGTCTTCCTTTTTAGGATTAGTAGGGAGAGTAGCCGTGGTCTGACTCCGCCCCCTGTCTTCCAGATAACAGCAGCTCCTTAATGCTGGATCGTGGGAATCCAGTCCTCTGCTCTCTGTGTTCACAGGCTCCACGATGCTGTCACGTCTCTGGGAAGGTTATTCCAGGGGCCATGGGGCATCTCGATGGCATTTTTCTCACGTTAATCCATTCTGGTAAAACCCTTTAACGTATCGCACTGCCTCGTCCTTCCAGTGTGGAGAGATGGGTACTAGCAAGCGTCACTCAGAGCGAGCGAGAATCTTCTCTATATATATATATATATATATATATATATATATATATATATATATATATATATATAATATATATATTAGACCCCTATATAGAAGAGCAGATAATAGCCCTATTCCAGCCTGTGCTCTCCAAACTCTGCTCATGCAAAACTACAATTCCCAGCATACCCGGACAGCCGTTGGCTGTCCGGGTATGCTGGGAGTTGTAGTTTTGCAACTTCTGGAGATCCACCAGGTTGGAGTCTGCTCTCCTAGAACATTGACTGTAATGTGATCTGTCATTGTAAGGGTTAAATTTAGGCTTCTCCTGGTTCTAGACATGGCCAGTTTAGCAACATATGTGACTTTTTTTTTTTTCTGGGGTAAATGCTAATAGTGATTTATGGCAGTGACAGATAAAACTGGTCACAAGAAAACCCAAAGATGACATTTCTTAGGCTGATCCGTTATTCTTATCTGTGCTGCCTGACGAGTAAGGTGGAGCATAAACTGTGCATGTCCTGCAGAGGTTCAGATTGTTCGGTACCATGCTACAGCTCCAACTCCGAGAACCTAGGTCCAACTGTTCCAACTCGTGGAACCTAGGTCCCCAAACTATGGACCTTCAGCTTATGCAAAAGTACAACTCCCAGCATGCTGGGAGTTGTAGTTTTGCAACATCTGGAGTGTTTTAGAACACTGACTGTAATGTGATCCTGTCATTGTAAGGGTTAAATCCACACTTCTCCCGGTTCAAGACATGGCTAATTTGTTCTCAAATAGCAATATTGAAATTGTTTCTGGGGTAAATACCCATAGTGATGTGGGGCAGGGGCAGAGGAAACCGTACACAAAAAAAGAAAACCTAAATGTGACACCCCGACTCCACCGCCTTAGCACGCTGGAGGCAGCCATTTCTAAAACAGATCCGTTATTCATGTCTGTGCCGTCTGACAAGTAAGGTGTAGCATTCACTGTGCGTGTCCTGCAGAGGTTCAGATTGTGCCAACTGCTAGAAGTTAGGTCCAACCGTTCCAGTTCCTAGAACCTAAGTCTACCAAACTGTGGCCCTCCAGCTGATGCAAAACTACAACTCCCAGCATGTGCGGGCAGCCAAAGGCTGTCCAGGCATGCTGGGAGTTGTAGTTTCGCTACATCTACCGTTTGGAGACCGCTGTCCTAGAGCATTAACTGAAGTGTGATCCCGTCATTGTAAGGGTTAAACCCACGCTTCCCCGGTTTCCTCTCCTGGTTCTAGACATGGCCAATTTGTTCTCAAATAGCAATATCTGTGAATCTGGGATTGTTTGAGTTCCCCTGGGACCAGTTTGAAGAAAATATGTTTCCGCGTCCCGAACTTGACCTCGAAAATCCAAAGACGAAACAATGAATATGCAGAAGTTGTTCCATTTATTCTCTTTTTGGTAATGAACAGGCTGGTGGCCATTTTACACCCGCCAAGCTTATTTTACCGCGTCAGACTTCTTGCCTTTCTGTTCCAACTCCGAGAACCGGGGCCTCCAAACTGAGGACCTCCAGCCCGTAATATAGACAATATAGACCTTGCGATCTTGACCCTCAATATTAGGACTCTCACCTGATGGTTTCTTTGGTATCGCCCACAATGGGGTACAGTGGTCCTCCTAGCTATGTCTAGGACCAGTCTGGAATTTCGAGGTTGAACCCATCGATAGGATCTAATGGAGAAGTAAGAATGGCCCAAGCTCGGACTACTTCTCAAATCTCCAGATGAACTTGGCCCATTCTTTCTTCTCCATTGGACATAGTATCCCGTACTGGTATCCAGCATGGAACAGTTTAACATACTGGTTTTCTTCTTACCTATGGGTGTGAGGAAATTGGGTCTACCTCTGTGCACTGGTATCTTAAAAATGTAATTTTTCTCATATCCTGTTATTTCTGCATCCTGACGTCTTGAGGAACACTTCCTTGATAAAAAAAAAATATTATCTGATTCTTGGAAAGCTGGGTGACGACCATTTTGGCATGTCTGGTTCCCAACAAGTTTGTTACCCAGTTGTGCTAAAATCCCGAAAGGCTAAAGTGTCAATAGGTATATGGAAGTGGGGTGGGCACAATATGTAACTAGGCAGAGCCTGGCAAGGATGGGTGGGAACTGTGAGCTGTAAGGCCGGAGGAGACCAGTGGCTATTGGCCACCAAATGCTCATGGCTTTATCCACTTGTGCAGTTTGAGAACTTGGTCTGTTGGTTGTCACCCAGCTTTCCCAAAGACTCCCCTTCCATCCAGAAGAACCCAACTTTGTGGTGGCAGAAGAAGCATCAACTACGCTTCCTATTTTTAGCCAGAAGTTATTTATTTAGAGCTCTAGGATGGTATGAACAATCTGAACCTTTGCAGGACACGCACAGTGTATGCCACACCTTACTTGTCAGCCGGCACAGAAGGGAATAATGGATCAGCCTATGAAATAGCTGCCTCCACAGTGTTAAGGCGGTAGAGTCAGAGTGTAGTATTTGGGCTTTCCCGTGACCCTTTTTGTTCGCTCCTGCCCTAAATCAATATGGACATTTTAACCCACAAACCGTCATTGTGGCCCCAGGCCTATATCTATGGTAGACTGATCATGGCTCTGATTACCACCTGTGCCGGTTGCCCTTTTTCCCCCACGCATGTATGTGGGGGCATAGTGTGCAGCTCTCCGTGCCCTTTCCCACACATGTATGTGGAGGCACCACATGCAGCCATCTGTGTCCGAGGGCACGGGAGTGGTGAAGCTGCGAACATGTGTTTTGAATGTCGCTGAAGCTGTGTTTCCACGCTTTGAAGACACGTAGAGAAAAATGCAGAAGCCGAGGCCCAGCGAGGAGACAGATGAATGTGCCCCCGGGGGAGATCAGCCGCCCCCACACCGTGTCATGTGCCGCCATACTCAGGTGAGAATGCAGCTCAGCAACTTTATGCCGTATACACGTATATTGATGAAGGAAGATGTATATTTGTTTATTTTTTGGTCTTTTTTTTTCAAAAGCCCACTTTCATATACCGGGTGATGTATATATTCCTTCTATAGTGCAGCATAGACTTTTATTGAACACTATAGAGGTTCTTGTGTAAACCTTGTGCTTACCTGTTTTAGCTGATGTGGCAGGCATGAAATTAGCTTCTTTTTTTGGTCTGCAATTCCACACAATTGACTGGGGGGTCTCGGCAGGGACTGCAAACTGTTCAAAAAAATTAGCTCCGCCCTTGAGGAACACCAACTCAGTATTTGTTAGACATAAAATTAGGCATCATTTATATCATTTTAGATACAGTAAGCTCTACACTAACATATGATAATTGGGGGGAGGGGGGGTTATTGTAAACGTATGGTTTGTATACATGTGATGGAGCAGTGTCTTAAAGGGGTACTCCGGTGGAAATTTTAATTATTATTATTATTATTATTATTATTTTTTTTTTTATCAACTGGTGCCAGAAAGTTATACAGATTTGTAAATGTAGTTCTTAAAAATCTTTAAAATAAAAAATTCTTTAAAAATCTTCATCCTTCCAGTACTTATCAGCTGTTGTATGCTCCACAGGAAGTTCTTTCATGCCCCCTCCTATAGACTTGCATTGAGGGGGCGGGGTGTGACGTCATGAGGGGCGGAGCCGTGACATCACGATACTCCGTCCCCTGCACCGCCCGTCATCAGCCACAGAGCGATCCTCCCTCTGTGCAGCTGAAAAACGGGGGTGCTGCAGAAGAGATCGCGGGGGGTCCCCAGTGGGCGGGATCCCCGCGATCTAATGAGATGTTTAGCGCCTGAGTATCCCTTTAAATTTGAAGCGGAAATTCTGCCATGTGAATAGACCCCTAAGAGTGGTAAGACTAAAGCATCACAGCAGCACAGAGCATTTCAGGATATGAATGTGTTGATCTTGTTGGAGGCGGTAGGTTGTCCCGTCATATGATGTTAGGGGGGTACTGTATTGGTGACCGGCTCATAGCGAACCTCGCAGCTCGGCTGTTGATTACTTTAGTCTGCATAAATTAGTTCAGCTTTCCAAGGGCTCCAGTTGCCTGGAAAAGGTGGATACAGTCCTAGGAGATCTAAGACGGTCATCCCGGACTTTTCCAGGCAACCAGAGCCCTTGGAAAGCTGAACTAATTTACGCGGACTAAAGTAATCAACAACAGAGCTACGAGGGTCGCTACAGGCCAATTTACTGTAAGTTCGCTCTACAAGGAGCAGAGTCCTCCCCCAGCAGCACAGAGTATTTCAGGATCCGAGAGTGTTTTGTACTTGTAGTTCCTGCCCGTCCAGCGAGTGACTTTTCGCAGGCGGCCTCCAGTGTCCCCCGTCCCCCACCCCTCATGCTCCATACAGACCATAGTCAGATATTTATAAAGCTCCATTGGCCGGAGACCCTATTTCTTTCCCGTCATAGGAGGGGGACCGTGTCCAGTTTCCAGTGGTCACGGTGCGGAGAGGGCAGCGCCTGGCGGTGGGGCACGTCTCCTCTCTGCCAGTTCCCGGATCACAGCGAGATCAATGTTGGACAGGTGTGTGCGGTCTGTCCGGGTGGCAGAGGCTGAAATCTAAACCCTCCTCCCCCCTGGCACACACAATGGCAGGCCCTGTGTTTACGGTAGCGGCGGACACTGACCGTAATTTTGAGGGTATTTTTAGCTCTCTGGGCTCCTTTTTGAGAAGAGAGATATATCTATAGGACATCAACAGCGGTAAAATGTAAAAATAACAGGAAGGAGGAACGCGGCGGTCAGGTCAGAGTTCACTTTGGGGGAGATTTATCAAAAGCTGTCCAGAGGAAAAGTTGCTTAGTTGCCCATAGCAACCAATCAGATCTCTGCTTTCATTTTCCAGAGGCCTTTTCCAAAATGAAAGAAGTGATCTGATTGGTTGCTATGGGCAACTCAGTAACTTTTCCTCTGGACAGGTGTCGATAAATACTGTCCATAAGGAAAAGTTGCTGAGTTGCCCATAGCAACCAATCAGATCGCTACTTTCATTTTTGAAAAGGCCTCTGGAAAAGGAAAGCAGCGATCTGATTGGTTGCTATGGGCAACTCAGCAACTTTTCCTCTGGACGGGTATCGATAAATGCTGTCGAGAGGAAAAGTTGCTTAGTTGCCCATAGCAACCAATGTTGCTGAGTTGCCCATAGCAACCAATCAGATCGCTACTTTCATTTTTGAAAAGTCCTCTGGAAAATGAAAGAAGCGATCTCATTGGTTGCTATGGGCAACTCAGTAACTTTTCCTCTGGACAGGGGTTGATAAATCCCCCCCCATAGTCGTTTTGGGAAGGTCCAGCATTAGGACCGAGCGTATGGTCGCCCCTGACAACAGAAGATTTCTGCGCCGGTGATTCATGGCATTATACAGTCGATGACTAATCTCAGATCCTTCAGATTAAACGCCTGTTTTCTCGAGACCTTCGCCGCGTTAGACCGGCGTACGCAGACTGAGATGGTCGGATAAAGGACAGATGACTGACGGTAGTACACGGAAATAAAGGGGGCATTAGAATAAGGTGGCGGTGATATGGTATTGATTTGGCTAAAGCACCTGTCGCCCGCACTACAAGCCTATACCAATAGGTAAGGGTGGGGGACACTGATGACAGATTCCGTTTGAAGAAGCACGTCGGGATTTTATTTATTTGTTTGTATATATCAGGGTTTCCCAACCAGGGTGTCTCCAGCTGTTGCTAAACTACAACTCCCAGCATGCCCAGACAGCCTTTGGCTGTCTGGGCATGCTGGGAGTTGTAGTTTGGCAACAGCTGGAGGCACCCTGGTTGGGAAACACTGGTCCATTGTGACAGATTCCGTTTAAAGAAGCACGCCGGGATTTTATTTATTTGTTTGTATATATCAGGGTTTCCCAACCAGGGTGCCTCCAGCTGTTGCAAAACTACAACTTCCAGAATGCCTGGACAGCCTTTGGCTGTCCGGGCATGCTGGGAGTTGTAGTTTTGCAACAGCTGGAGGCACCCTGATTGGAACACACTGGTGTATATATAGTACAGCATAGGCTATTAAAGGAGTATTCCAGTGAAAAATATCCTTCGGATAGGGGATAAGTTATAGATCGTGGGGGGGGGGGGGGTCCGAGCGCTGGGGCCCCCCGGGATCTCCTGGATGGGGTCGCCGCAGTCTGCAGGAAGTGAAGTTTCCTCCCCAGCAGAAAGCCGCTGCAGACACGCCCCCTCCATGTATCTCTATGGGGTACATGGAGGGGGCGTGTCGGCCGCCGCGTCATGCGGGGACGGAACGCCCCTTTTCCAGCATACTGCTGCGGCCCCGTCCAGGAGATCCCAGGGGGGCCCCAGCAGTGCTCGGACCCCCCGCGATCTATAACTTATCCCCTATCCGAAGGATACAGATCTCCTTTAAAGAATAATGTAGAGGTTCTCGTGTATGGAGAGGTTTGCTATGGGGGATTTGCTCCTACTCTGGACAGTTCCTGAGACAGACAGACAGGTGTCAGCAGAGAGCACTGTTGTCAGACAGAAATGAACAACTCAACTTTAACAGCTGATAAGTACTGGAAGGATTAATATTTTTTTTTTTTTATAGAAGTAATTTACAAATCTGTTAAATTTTTGGGAGCTAGGTGATATGAAAAAATAGTCCGCGTCGAAGACATGTTTAATGGATATCCACAGAGACGTCAGGGTGTTGTCACAAGCGTAAGAATTATGCAAGAAGGAGAAGAGCCAACGTCTTATGCAATGTTCCTTTAAGAGCTGTCCAGCGCTTATGAAACGCTGAATACCTGAACGATCGGTCAGCAAAAGGTGTCCGCTGCTACAACTTGTAGCTCCTGACCGCGGGACAAGGGCCCGATTGTAAAGGTGGCAGTGTACAGGTTCTTCCGAAGCTGCCACGGTCAACAAATTTCCTCTTTCTTTCTTAAAGACGTACACGTTGTTTTTCTCTCTCATGCAGTGCTTGTGAGGGTATGGATGAAGGCATTGGTGTCCATACTGTGGACCTCCAGCTGTTGCAAAACTAAAACTCCCAGCATGCCCGGAAAGCACTGTGTTCAGGCTCAAAAGGACTACACAACTTCCTGTGGAGCATACAGCAGCCGATAAGTAATGAAAGGGTTAAAGGGGTACTCTGCTGGAAAATATTATTTTTTTTAAAATCAAGTTAAATAGATTTGTGAATTACTTCTATTTAAAGTTTTTAATCCTTCCAGTACTTATCAGCTGCTGTATGTTCCAGAGGAAGTTCTTTTCTTTTTTAATTTATTTCCAGTCCGACCACAGTGCTCTCTGCTGACACCTCTGTCCATGTCAGAAACTGTCCAGAGCAGGATAGGTTTGAAATGGGGATTTGTTCCTGACATGGACAGAGGTGTCAGCAGGGAGCACTGTGGTCAGACTGGAAAGAACTACACAACTTCCTCTGTAGTATACAGCAGCAAATACTGGAAGAATTAAGATTATTACATAGAAGTAATGTACAAATCTGTTTAACCTTCTGGCATCAGTTGATTTTGAAACATTTTCAAAATTTAAAGGGGTACCCCCCCCCAAACTTCTTATCCCCGATCAAAAGGATAGGTGATAAGATGTGTGTTCACTTGGGGTCCGGCCGCTAGGACCCCTGCGATCTCAGGGTTTGCGCTGCGGCGTTCTGAACATGGAAGCTTTATCTGTGTTCGTGACGCCACGTCCCCTCCATTCAGGTCTATGGGAGGGGGGCGTGGCAGCTGTGGTCGCCCATCACAGAGCAGAGTTCACTCTGACTGGGGTGTCATGCTGGAGATTGTGGGGTATCCTACCTGAAACTACTATTTGTTTGTTTATTGACAAACTTGAGTCCCCGGGACCCCTCGGTTAAGCATACAGCATTTCGATGCTTTTGTTTCTTCCGGTGATCATGAAACGCGCTGTCCCCGCTTTGCACCACCGCCGGATGCTTTGATATTTTACACATAGCGATGCATTATTAATAATCTGTTTTTGTTCTCTTGGTGACGGCAATGTTCCTCTAGTTTAATTGAATCTCTGGAACACGTAGCATCAGATTCCGGAGAATATATGAGGTTAGAAAGAGACTATGGGTACTGAGGGGCACCTAAACGCTACCACATTTGGAATCCAGTGAATTCAGACCAAATTAAAGGGGTACTCAAAGGTAAAAGGTAAAAAAAAAAGTTTTAAAATCAACTGGTGCCAGAAAGTTAAACAGATTAATAAATTCTATTAAAAAAGTCTTAATCCTTCCAGTACTAATCAGCTGCTGTATGCTCCACTGGAAGTTGTGTAGCTCTTTCCAGTCTGACCACAGCGCTCTCTGCTGACACCTCTGTCCATGTCAGGAACTGTCCAGAGCAGGAGCAAATCCCCATAGCAAACCTCTCCTGTTCTGGACAGTTCCTGACATGGACAGAGGTGTCAGTAGAGAGCACTGTGGTCAGACAGAAAACTACACAACTTCCTCTGTAGCATACAGCAGCTGATAAGTACTGGAAGGATTACAATTCTTATATAGAAATAATTTACAAACTTGTAGAATTTTCTGGCACCAGTTGATTTAAAAAAAAAATTTCCCCCCTCCGGAGCACACCTTTATCCCAAATATTAACGTATTACTAACTCCCAAAAGCAAAGATGTAAAATGGGGGAGATTAAAAATATGAGGGCATGGAGGAGCCAAATTAAAGATGACATTGTACAGTGCAAGAGTCCTGCTTGGGTTCTCACCACCTGGATTTGTCCGCCTAAGCACTTACCGGTGGGCAGCGCCTTAAAGGGGTATTCCAGGAAAAAACTTTTTTTTATATATTTATCAACTGGCTCCAGAAAGTGAAACAGATTTGTAAATGACTTCTATTAAAAAAATCTTAATCCTTTCAGTGGTTATGAGCTGCTGAAGTTGAGTTGTTCTTTTCTGTCTAAGTGCTCTCTGATGACACCTGTCTCGGGAACCGCCCAGTTTAGAAGAGGTTTGCTATGGGGATTTGCTTCTAAACTGGGCGGTTCCCGAGACACGTGTCATCAGAGAGCACTTAGAAAAGAACAACCTTAACTTCAGAAGCTCATAACTACTGAAAGGATTAAGATTTTTTTAATAGAAGTAATTTACAAATCTGTTTAACTTTCTTGGGCCAGTTGATATATAAATAAAATAAAAAAGTTTTTTCCTGGATAACCCCTTTTTAATGGAGAAGTCTCATGGCCAAACACGTATCCCTTATCCACATGATAAGTTTTAGATCGCGGAGGATCCGACCGCTGGGGCCCCCCGTGATCTCCTGTAGGGGGCCCTTGCTCTCCCCAGGAGCGGCGTTTCACGACGCCTGCACAACGTGGTTGCCAGCCACACCCCCTCCATATATCTCTATGAGAGAAGATAGCCGAATAGCTCTGCCTTAGAGACATATGGAAGGGGCGGTGGTGTGAGATCATGGGGGGTCCCAGCAGTCAGACCCCCTGTGAGTTTAAACCTGTCCTGCGGATAGGGGACACGCTTTCCGGCATGAGATATCTCCTTTAAAGGGGTACTCCGCTTGAAAACATTATTTTTTTTTTTTTTTTATTAACTGATGCCTGAAAGTTAAACAGATTTGTAAATTACTTCTATTAAAAAATCTTAATCCTTCCAGTACTTATCAGCTGCTGTATAATACAGAGGAAGTTCTTTTCTTTTTGAATTTACTTTCTGTCTGACCACAGTGCTCTCTGCTGACACCTCTGTCCATGTCAGGAACTGTCCAGAGCAGGAGAAAATCCCCATAGCAAACATATGCTGCTCTGGACATTTCCTGACATGGACAGAGGAGTCAGCAGAGAGCACTGTGGTCAGACTGAAAGGAAATTCAAAAAGAAAAGAACTTCCTGTGAAGCATACAGCAGCTGATAAGTACTGGAAGGATCAAGATTTTTAAATAGAAGTCATTTACAAATCTGATTAACTTTCTGGTGCTAGTTGATTAAAAAAAATATTTTCCACTGGAGTACCCCTTCTAAAGGAGTTCTGTAGTGAAATATAACTTATAACTATTCAAAGGATAGGGGATAAGTTATAGATCGGGGGTGGGGTGGGGGGTCGTCCGAGTGCTGGGACCCCATGCAATCTCCGGCGTGTGCCAACACTGCACAAAGCGACCAAAGAGATACATGGAGGGGGCGTGTCGGCCACAGTTTCCTGCAGGGGTTGGAACGTCCTCTTCCGGTAGACTGTCGGGGCCCCTTTAAGGAGATCGCGGGGGGTCCAAGCACTCGGACACCCCCCTGTGATCTATAACTTATCCCCTATCCTTTGCTGTTCTCAAAATAGTGTCTTAAAGGGGTACTCCGCTGCTCAGCATTTGGAACAAACTGTTCCGAACGCTGGAGCCGACTCTGGGAGCTTGTGCCGTCATAGCCCCGCCCCCTCATGATGTCACACCCCGCCCCCTCAATGCAAGTCTATGGGAGGGGGCGTGACAGCTGTCACGCCCCCTCCCATAGACTTGCATTGAGGGGCGGGGTTTGACCTCATCAAGGGGCGGATCTATGACGTCACAAGCTGCCGGCTCCAGCGTTCAGAACAGTTTGTTCCAAACGCTGAGCAGCGGAGTACCCCTTTAAGACACTATTTTGAGAACCGCATCATGGTGGAAGCCCTGAAGGGTGTGAGAACCCACCTCATGGACCATCCGAGTAGTTCTATTACACAATGGGGGTTCCGGAGCAGAACATGTCCTACCTGTGTGGATGTTCTCTGGTTTCCGTCCATGTTTCAGGTTAAGGCCTTGTTCCTCTTTTACTTACCGACAATTTCTGTGAAAAACAGACCCTGCAGATCCTAATCTTACCTATCCGCGGCCATTCTGTCCGATTTTCTGTATTTCTCGTGGCTACGATTAAACGCGTTTTAGGGAAACGAGATGTTATCTGCCAACCTGTCAGATATCACGACCACAGAGTCCCGTCCCTTCAGCCTACTTGGGGCGAGGTGAGAAGATTAGATCTCTGCGCGGCTTTGAGAGGAGAGGAAAAACCAGCTCCGTAGCTGAAGAGTCAGTGAACCAGGCCGCGACGCCTTGGTGGCAGTGACATCTTCGCGAACTTCTGCAGTTTTTTTCACTTTTATTATGGTTGTTTGCTAGTGTTTTTTTTGATCGTGTAAATCAGTGGTCACAAACTGCCAGCATGCCTGGACAGTCAAAAGCCTGTCTGCCTCCTCCAGAGGATCCACACTGTCCCTAAAAGATAAATCAAGGCTTCCTTTTCATCTCATATTTTTCATCTTACTAGTAGTCTCAAACTGTGGCCCTCCAGATGTTGCAAAACTTCAACTCCCAGCATGATCAGACAGTCAAAAGCCTGTCTTCCTTCGCCAGAGGATCCACACTACCCCTGAAAGGTAAATCAAGTCTTCCCTCTCGTCTCCTGCCAGTAGTATCAAACTGTAGCCTCCCAGATGTTGCAAAACTTCAACTCCCAGCATGCCCGGACAGTCAAAAGCCTGTCTGCCTCCACCAGAGGAATCCACACTGTCCCTAACTGGTAAATTATTGTCTCCCTTTCATCTCATCTCTTTCCAGTAGTCTCAAACTGTGGCCCTCCAGATGTTGCAAAACTTCAACTCAACAGCATGCCTGGACAGCTATTGGCAGTTCGGACATGCTGGGAGTTGAAGTTTTGCAACATCTAGAGGGCCACAGTTTAAGACTACTGGAAAGAGATCAGAGGAAAGCCTTGATTTACCTTTCAGGGGCACTGTGGATCCTCTGGAGAAGGCAGACAGGCTTTTGACTGTCTGAACATGCTGGGATTTGAAATTTTGCAACATCAGGAGGACCACAGTTTGAGACCACTGGTGTAAATGGTAAAGGGGCGGGGGGCTGCCACTTGTAGGATGATGTCCTGCCATGAGGAGTTAGTCGTTGAGGACCATGGCTATAGTAGGTTGTCCATTCCAGATGAAGGGATTTGGCTGCTTAGGATCCTTATGATAAACTGCAAGGAACGCCGTGTACAGGATTAGACCGTAACATACCTGTCAATGGGTTATGCAGTACAGCCCCCATCCAAGTCGCATTGCTCAAGTTTCTCTAATTCTGCTCTCCGAAGGGTCCGCTCAGATGTATGGCCTTGTGGTCTTGAAGGCTGCAGCGATCAGCACTCACTGATCAGCAGGGTCCAGCGGCCACATCAATGACCGCTTCCTTTAAGACTTGTTTAACCCCATCATATGCGAAGAGGCTCCTCTAACCCAATTTGCACTTCTAGTTTCTGTTTTAGGGACCCTAACCCGAAACGCGAGGAGCTAATAACAATTACAAGTGTATATTTAAAGAGTACCTGTCATGATGTTGTTACATGTTATAATCCTTATAAAGCCTTTATTTTTATAATTTTTTAGTTTTGTACCTTGATATTGCTCTGTATTTTCTGCTCAGTCTCAGTCAGATTCACAGACTAGGAAGGGGCGTTCCCCAGCAGGTGCCATACAGGGGAGAACTTCCTTCCTCTGCTACACACAGCCCAGAGCAGTTCAGTGTGAGATGAGCTATGATTGGCTAAGGCTGCACACACATCCCTCAGCACTACAGACTGCATTTCCTGATTTTGTACTTCTGCCAGGCCAGCAGCAGTCCAAAGTCTTAGAAAGAGATGGGGGGGGGGGGGGGGGTGTAAATGTGCTCTGGACAAGTAGGGAGACACCTAGTGGCAGCTTTTTTAAACACAAATAAAACATAGAAAACTTCATTATTTTAAATGTTGTTTTTTTTTTTTTTTTTTTTTAAGTAAATTAGAAAGATTTTTTATTTACCATAAGGAGTGCAATAGCAAAAATTAGTTTTAATGAGCGTGCCCATTTAACATCTTTTCACAGACCTTGAGATGGTTCTAGATGATTAAATAAGTGTTAGGGTGCATTCACACCACGTTTTGTACATACGGGTGCCGGATCCGGCAGAAGGAGAGGCAAACCGGGCCCTCCCGTACCCTGGCCGGATCAGCCCGTGACTCCATTTACTTAAATGCTCAAACCGGAATCAAACGGTGACTCCGGTCGGCTCAGTTTTGACCCGTATGCGGTTTTGGACCGGACCTAAAACCATAGTATACTACGGTTTTAGGTCCGGTCAGGAAACCGCATACAGGTCAAAACTGAGCCGAATGGAGTCAAACTGGATCATTTAAGAAAATGGAGTCACGGGCTGATCCAGCCGGGGTACGGGAGCGCCCGGTTTGCCCCTCCCCCCCCCCCCCCACTGGATCCGGCACCCGTATGTACAAAAAATGAGGTGTGAATGGACCCTTATGGAGACAAATAAGAGGTCACACTGTGTACAATGGGCCTGATCACAGGAGGGATCAGCGTGCTGACCATATGAGAGGCAATGAGCAGTTATTGGGTTATTGGGACCTCCCAACCATCTGATGTGTATGAAGTTGTCCTGACCCCCCCCCCCCCCCCCGCAGCAACAGGTGTCAGGCAAAAAGAATGATGAAGCTGAGCATGCATGTCTATATGGGGTGGGGAGGACTTGCTGTTGGTCGAATAAGGCAAGTTCAGGGAGGACAGAGACCCCTTCAAAGCGGAGGGGTAAAATCTTGCTTGATCTTTGTTTTTCAGTATGAATACAGACCATGAAAATGGGGCTTCGTGATCCCTGAGACTCCAAGAGTTTTAACCAGGAGGTGTCAGAAGAATTATGGCCTTTTGTCGGTTGCCTTCATGTAGACCAGTGGTCTACATGAAGACCACTGATGTAGACTATAGTTTGAAAAAAAAATTCTATTTTTCCAAAAATTCTCTTGTGTTTTGTGAAGTAAATTCCGTCCATTGCTGCAAGATGGATTTACATAGGTCACCTGTTTGTCTGCGTCATTCAGCTAAGTGTGGGTGTTAAGTAAATAAGTTCTACGGTAAAAAAGGAGTCTACCCAGACACATGAAAGGCTTAAACCTACAGCCTTTGTTACCTCCTCAATGCTCGGCTGATGTGTGGCCCCCACCTCCGAATTTTCTTTCTCTCCTGTCTCTAGAGAATCTTGTTTTAATAGACAAAGTTCTCCGGAGATGGACTCCAGCCCACCCTAAGATTCAGCCGTACAACCAGTCTATGAAGTCACGTTTGCAGGTCAAAGAAGGACATTCCATGACTTGGTGTAACATTGTGATGGTGGAAACCAACTTGTACGGTAGGGAAAGGCCACAGAGATTAGATATTTTGTTGGCCATCGTGGACAATGACATCTTCCAACAATTATCTTTTGTCTATGGCCGCCTATCAGGCATGTTATAGACTTGAGTAGGGTATAGGACCTCCCATAATCGTATTATAGGAGTGTGTCGCTGCCATCATACCTTTTTAGATAGTCAGTGGGTTTTGGCAAGTGTAAGCATATGTGTATGGCCATTCTAATAGTACTTGTGTATGGGAGAGTTGTTTTGATGGTTGAGTATATACCATCTTTCTTGTATGGAGACCCTCCTCCTAAAAAGGGTACTCCGCCCCTAGACATCTTATCCCCTATCCAAAGGATAGGGGATAAGATGTCTGATAGCGGGGGTTCTGCCGATGGGAACCCCTGCGATCTCTCCGGCAGCACCCCCTGTCATCTGGTGCACAGAGAGCACTTTGCTCCGTGCCTGATGACTGGCAATGAAGGGGCCGGGTGGGAGCGTTGCAGCAGTGACCTCACGAGGAGTCTACAGGAGGGGGCGGGATGGCAGTGACCTCACGAGGAGTCTACAGGAGGGGGCGTGGTGGCAGTGACCTCACGAGGAGTCTACAGGAGGGGGCGTGGTGGCAGTGACCTCACGAGGAGTCTACAGGAGGGGACGTGGCGGCAGTGACCTCAAGAGGAGTCTGCAGGAGGGGGCGTGGCGGCAGTGACCTCACGAGGAGTCTACAGGAGGGGGCGTGGTGGCAGTGACCTCACGAGGGGCGGGTCATGACCTCACAAGGGGGCAGGGCCGTAACGTCACGAGCCTCTGGCCCCCTGCATCGCCAGTCATCAGGCACTGAGCGAAGTTCGCTCTGTGCACAAGTTGACACGGTGCTGCAGGAGAGATCGCGGCGGCCCCTTGGATCCTTTGGATAGTGGATAAGATGTCTAGGGGTGGAGTACCCCTTTAAGGCAAGCGGCATAACATGGTAGGCAAGTGGTTTATACATAGCAGACCCAGAAAAGTTAATGAATCAATGACCACCCAAACAGTTTGTCACTAACCATCCACCAATCCAGCCCTTATAGCCAAAAGCTCTGCTCAGCACCTCCCCAAAAATGTAAAACCAAGTAATAAAGCATTTAGGGTAAATCCTCAGAAGACATCTTCAGCCTTGCCGAGTGGTTCGCGAGCTCTATGGAAATACAATTGATTCTTCCCTTTTTATCGGACTGGAAAACTCCTACAGTCTCTGATCTCTTTCCCGGACAGGTTATCAAGCTGCTACTTCCTCATTTGGGCAGCCTTCACATTTCCCCTTATATCGTCTGATTTCTGATTGTCTCTGCCTTCACTTCTCGTTCTTTCCTCATATAAGATAAAACAGGAACATATCTACTTGCCCAGTAAAACTTTTCAGCAATATTTGTTGATTCCAGGAATACTTTATGGCAGAGAACATGGAGGTGATGAGGCCTGTAAAAATGAAAAGTAGGATGTCCCTTCTGGTGCCAGTCTTTGTCCTCCACCCATCCCACACCATGCCCTTTAAGGGGAGTCCTTCATAGATTAAAGGGGTACTCTGCCCCTAGACATCTTATCCCCTATCCAAAGGGATATCGTGGGACTCCCTGTCATCTCCATGCTGCACCCGGCGTTCTTCGTTTAGAGCGTCGGGTGCAGTGCCGGAGGCTCGTGACCCACGCCCGCTTGTGACATCACGGCCACGCCCCCTCAATGTAAGTTTATGGGAGGGGGCGTGATGGCAGTCATGCCCCCTCCCATAGACTAGCATTGAGAGGGCATGGCTGTGACATCATGAGCCTCCGCCCGCATCGCCAGTCATCCGGCATGGAGTGAAGTTCGCTCCGTGCACTGGATGTCTGGGGTGCCGTAGCCGAGATTGCGGAGACATAAGATGTTTAGGGGTGGACTACCCCTTTAGGACCCCTATTTTAGGACCCCTATTCTCCCTAGCTATAGGAGTGTCTGCTACCAGCTTTGGTGGGTCTTACCCCTGGTTCTAGGCTAGATGTATTTCCTAGCGGCTTTAGTGTTCTTTTTATAAGTGATTCTTTAGGTCTGTCTTCTACCTGATCACTGGCCCTATTACACACGGTAATACCTGACTGTTGGGCTGATAACCGCTTTGTGTAATAGGACCTGTATTCTTCTCCCAGGTCTTCTATCAGCTTTGGTAGGTCTTCCCATTAGCCCTACTTTAGGTGTGTTTTTTAACTAGCTTTGATAGGTCTTCCCATTGGTTCTACTTTAGGTTTTTCTTTTACCAGCTATGGTGTGTCTTCCCATTGGTTCTACTTTACGTGTCTTCTATCTGCCTTGGTAGGTCTTCCCATTGGCCCTACTTTAGGTGTATCTTCTGCCAGCATTGGTTTCACTTCCCATTGGCCCTATTTTAGGTGTGCCTCCTTCCTGCTTTGGTGGGTCTTCCTATTGGCCCTATTTTAGGTGTGCCTCCTTCCTGCTTTGGTGGGTCTTCCTATTGGCCCTATTTTAGGTGTGCCTCCTACCAGCTTTGATGGGTCTTCTGCTAGCATTGGTAGCACTTCCTATTGGCCCTATTTTAGGTGTGCCTCCTACTAGCTTTGGATGGTCTTCCTATGAGCCCTATTTTAGGTGTGCCTCCTACTAGCTTTGGTTGGTCTTCCTATTGGCCCTATTTTGGGTGTGTCTCCTACCTGCTTTGGTTGGTCTTCCTATTGGCCCTATTTTAGGTGTGCCTCCTACCAGCTTTGGTTGGTCTTCCTATGAGCCCTATTTTAGGTGTGCCTCCTACCTGCTTTGGTTGGTCTTCCTATTGGCCCTATTTTAGGTGTGCTTCCTACCTGCTTTGGTTGGTCTTCCTATTGGCCCTATTTTGGGTGTGCCTCCTACCAGCTTTGGTTGGTCTTCCTATGAGCCCTATTTTAGGTGTGCCTCCTACCTGCTTTGATTGGTCTTCCTATTGGCCCTATTTTAGGTGTGCCTCCTACCTGCTTTGGTTGGTCTTCCTATTGGCCCTATTTTGGGTGTGCCTCCTACCAGCTTTGGTTGGTCTTCCTATGAGCCCTATTTTAGGTGTGCCTCCTACCTGCTTTGGTTGGTGTTCCTATTGGCCCTATTTTAGGTGTGCCACCTACCTGCTTTGATTGGTCTTCCTATTGGCCCTATTTTAGGTGTGCCTCCTACCTGCTTTGGTGGGTCTTCCCAATTAATCATTCTGTGTCTCTTTCCAGCTTTGGTGGGTCTTCCCCCAGGTTTAGCTTGTTGGGGTGGTCTCACACTATGTAAGACTTTTTTGTCCAAACCAAGAGATGATTTTGATATAAGAAATATGTGTATGTGTCAGACTGACTATGCCATTGGCATAGAAGATGGGCTTTCCCAGCATGCCTTGTTGTTGTTCCCAAATGCGCATTATTAAAAGTGGCTAGGACTTCTGCCATAGAACATAAAAACAGTTTACAAAGCCTTTACTTTAACCCGCCGGCTGCTTAACTGCATGAATAATGAATGAAAATAAATTGTTTTTCTTTTTTTTTTTTTTTTTCTCCCTTTTTAAAAATGTTCATCTATTGATGAAGGCGGGAACAGCGCAGAGACGATCTGCATCACAAATATAAGGACAAAATGAAAGGCTCGAACGTTCTGTATCCTGCCCCAAGATCTGCATCATCTGCCCCTTGAGGTCTTAATGTTTCGGTTGCATTATAAGTTACCCCCACTAATAATTCAGACCTTGTATACTATGGCTGTAAACCTGTACATTAAAGGGATTATTTCGTTTAGAAAAAAATATATATATTATTGTGTGTCATATAATAGAGTGAGGGAAGGGGGGGGAGGGGGGCTATGTTATGGATCTTCATTGTGAAGATTGGGTGGGCACATTGTAATGCTTCAAGAAGCACTATTAAAAACTAGGTTTTAGTTTTATTTTTTTTTACTTATATTATATCAATAGCCCTGTAGTGCCATCTGTTTCATTCCAGCTCAGCTGCTTCCATTAATTTCATTACTGTAACTGGGTCATGTGATTACCACCCTGGCCCACAGAAAATCTGTGTCTAATGTGTGTCTAAAAGTGACTTCCTCTGAACTACAGGATGACATCATCACCTATCAGATGTACCCCCCCCCCACCAGCTCTATCTGCATACTATTGCTATCTTTTTGGAATCAGGATATATTGTAATTATACACCTTCCCTTCAGCTCTATCTGTATACTGCTGCTGCTGTCTCTTAGGAATCAGCATATAAAGTAATTATACCCCCTCCAGATCTATCTGTATACTGCTGCTATCTCTATAGAATCAGGATATATAGTAGTAATATATCTCCCCTCCAGCTCTATTTGTATACTGCTGCTATCTCTATGTAATCAGGATATTTAGTAGTTATACACCTCCCCTCCAGCTCTATTTATTTATATACTGATCCTGCTATCTCTATGGGATCAGGATATATAGTAGTTATTCACCTCTCCTCCAGCTCTATCTGTATACTGCTGCTATCTCTATGGGATCAGGATATATAGTAGTTATTCACCTCTCCTCCAGCTCTATCTGTATACTGCTGCTATTTCTATGGGATCAGGATAAATAGTAGTTATTCACCTCTCCTCCAGCTCTATCTGTATACTGCTGCTATCTCTATGGGATCAGGATATATAGTAGTTATTCACCTCTCCTCCAGCTCTATCTGTATACTGCTGCTATTTCTATCTGATCAGGATATATAGTAGTTATACATGTCCCCTCCAGATCTATCTGTATACTGCTGCTATCTCTATGGAATCCGAATATATATTAGTTATACACCTCCTTTCCAGCTCTATCTGTATATTGCTGCTATCTCTATGTAAACAGGATATATAGTAGTTATACACCTCCCCTCCAGCTCTATCTGTATACTTCTTCTGCTATCTCTATGGGATCAGGATATATAGTAGTTATACACCTCCCCTCCAGCTCTATTTATATACTGCTTCTGCTACCTCTATGGGATCAGGATATATAGTAGTTATACATGTCCCCTCCAGCTCTATCTGTATATTGCTGCTATCTCTATGTAAACAGGATATATAGTAGTTTTACACCTCCCCTCCAGCTCTATTTATATACTGCTTCTGCTATCTCTATAGGATCAGAATATATAGTAGTTAAACACCTCCCCGCCAGCTCTATCTGTATACTGCTGCTGCTATCTTCATGAGATCAGGATAGATAGTAGTTATACACCTCCCCGCATTAGGCATGCTGGGCATTGTAGTTTTGCAACTGCTGGAGGTGCACTGGTTGAGAAACCCTGTCCTCCTATATGTTTGGCCACCTTGACTCACTGATGACCACCGGTTTGTTCGGTGATAAAAACACAAATTTCCCTATTTATAGTTCTGAATCGATACAGCGATACATTCAGACTCGTAAATGGTAATGTAGAAAGTCTTGAAAAGACTCAACGAGTTGGGAGGAAAGGAAAAAACCTTCCTTGGGCCGCGTCACATGGGTATCTTTAACTGTGTAGTGACAGGGCACCACATGCTATCAGCTACCACTCTTTGATGTGGCAAGCCGCAGCTATTCGCAGTACTGTATAATCTATGTCACACAGGCTATTTCGTTTTTTCGCAATTTTCCCAGCCAAGCGACCTAGACATAGGCTAAAGTGTCTTCGCAATTGTTTTCCTATAGTACGTAAAGGAGTACTCCACCCCAAGACATCTTATCCCCTATCTAAAGGTTAGGGGATAAGATGTCTGATTGGGGGGGTCCGCCACTAGAAACCCCCGTGATCTTGGCTGCGGCACCCCAGGTGCACGGAGGAGCAAACTTCGCTCGTACCGGATGACTGGCGATATGGGGCGGAGACTAGTGATGTCATGGCCATGCCCCCTCAATGCAAGTCTATGGGAGGGGGCGTGACTGCCGTCACGCCCCCTCCCATAGACTTGCATTGAGGGGGCATGGCCGTGACGTCACGAGCCTCCAGCGCTACACCAGAAGCTCTAAATGAATGCCGGGTGCAGCAGGGAGATTGCGGGGATCCCAGCGCTGGGGACCCTCGGAATCAGACAACTTATCCCCTATCCAAAGGATAAGATGTCTAGGGTGTTGGGTACCCCCTTTAAGGTGGAAGGATCACTTTTAGGTTGGATATATGGATTAGTTGGGCTGCAGAGTTGAGGGGGGGATTGGTGGTGAGCAAGAATGTTGGCCAGAAGGTCATGCAGGAGGATGTTGTAGTAGTCCAAGCGGGAGATGGTGAGGGCATGTACCAGTAGTTTAGTTGAGTTGAGTCAAAGTTGAGGAATGAGCGAATTGGAGAGATGTATTGAAGGTGAAGATGGCGGAGGAGGTGGTGAGGGAGCGGATGTGTGGGTTGAAAGAGAGCAGAATCGAAGGTGACCCCGAGGTAACGGACTTGTGGGACTGGTGCCATTGCCTGTGGTTTATAGATCATGTGGGGGTAGGGGGTTGAGCAAGAAAGGTGGAAAGACCATGAATTCGGAGAAGAGGGAAGATATAGCTGACAGACAAAAAGGGAGGGGACATCTGGACCAGAAAGGTGGATTTGAGGTGGCACTAGGAGCCATGGAATTCAGGGATTTGACCCATGAGAACACATTGACATTATCATCCAAGAGCAGGGCCGGCACCACCTATAGGCAAAATAGGCAGCCGCCTAAGCGCCCTCTTGATGGGGGCACCGTTCTGCCCTCCGCAAGAAAGATATTTCTCCAGGTCCTGACAGTTGTGAAGCTGTCATCCCAGTAGTAAGGAGATTACATGAGGAGGAGGTTTGTTACAGTGTGTCACCCCAGTAGTAAGGAGATTACATGAGGAGGAGGTTTGTTACAGTGTCACCCCAGTAGTAAGGAGATTACATGAGGAGGAGGTTTGTTACAGTGTGTCACCCCAGTAGTAAGGAGATTACATGAGGAGGGGGTTTGTTACAGTGTGTCACCCCAGTAGTAAGGAGATTACATGAGGAGGAGGTTTGTTACAGTGTGTCACCCCAGTAGTAAGGAGATTACATGAGGAGGAGGTTTGTTACAGTGTGTCACCTCAGTAGTAAGGTGATTACATGAGGAGGAGGTTTGTTACAGTGTGTCGCCCCAGTAGTAAGGAGATTACATGAGGAGGAGGTTTGTTACAGTGTGTCACCCCAGTAGTAAGGAGATTACATGAGAAGGAGGTTTGTTACAGTGTGTCACCCCAGTAGTAAGGAGATTACATGAGGAGGAGGAGGTTTGTTACAGTGTGTTACCCAGTAGTAAGGGTGGGCGTGTTAATGGGAGGAGTCAAGGGGGCGGCTAAATTAGCTTTTGCCTAGTTTGGCAAAAATCCTTGTACCAGCCCGCTGCCTCATAGTAATGGTTTGGCGCAGACATTGGCTCTTCGATGGTCGTGTTATAACTAGGCCATGATTGGGGAATAAATAGGTCACCGCGGCGGCATTGAAGTGGGCAGTCCTTTCCGTTTTGAGCAGTTTACACGGCGGCGAACACCTTGTCCTCTCCAGCCTCCGTGGGTTAATGATTACTCGGCTCCCCGCGCTGTCTCCGCAGGTATCTCAGCTTAGGGTTGCTATGTACAAGAGAAATTAGCTGGGAACACAATCTAGTAATTATTTCCGTTAAAAGCGGGTCGAGTGCTTACTTTCTTAATTAGCGGTGTGCCCGGGCATTTAACCCTGAAACTCTCATTACGAGCAACAAACACTTCACGACTGGCACAGAGCAAACAACGTGACCCACCATTCAGTGCCGTACCATAGGTTTATGGATAACATTGTTTTGGGTATTTTCTTATTTTTACATTTCTAATTAATTAAAGTGGTAAGTGTACAGATAACAAAAGGGGGTCGCGGCCATGACTAAGGGTCGTACAGATCCGAAACGCGTCGGCGTTCTTGTCCCTATGCTGTATGTTTTTATGACTCAATAATGCCAAAGAATTTGCATCTAAAATCGCTGGACATTTCTACTTTTCATCAATATGGGGATACTCTGACTTGCCACACTTTCGTTGTAGGGGCATTTGGTTGATCACCGTTGCGTTTAGTGCTCATTATTATTATTATTTAGCACAGTCATTATTAGTGTACTTTTGCTAGTATTGGCCCTTGGGAAAAACACTCTGGCTACTATTATTAGCCACAGTTACTGTATGATATCGGTTTCATTATGGGGGCACTCTAGTTAGTCACTGTCACTAGCAGCACTCTGAATGTCATTATTGATATACTCTCACTAGTCTTGATCTTTGGGAATACTCGGACTATTGATAAGGGGGCACTGTGATTGGTAAGGGATGTGGACTTTGAAAGAACTCTGACTGTCATTATGGGAGCACTCTGAACAGTCAGAGTATGTAGGCATGCTTATTCTAGTCATTCTCGGGGGACTCTTGTGGAGCCCTCTGGCTGTCATCATGGGACACTTTGACCAGTCGTGTTCCCTGACAGCCCATTGGCTGGGGGTCTTCCATCTAGTCTTGGACTTTGACTATTGGGACCTTCTGACTAGTCATGGGCTCTGGAACTGCTCTTGCCAATGTGAGGGTACAGCTTATGCTTGGGTTATCTATTTTTGCTGTAACACATATCTATATATAACCTGGATTGGACCAATTGGGGTTCTTGTTCCGGATTTTTAACACCCCCTTCCTCTTTCTACTTTCCTGTGTTGGATCTCTGGAGATGGCGATGTAGTCTCCAGGTATGACTGCGAGAAAGAAATGATACTGCACTCATCATCAAACGCCGTTTTATTCGGTCATCTATAAGTGCAGGCAGTTACAGCTGTAGAGGCAGGGGCAAACCAGAACAGGCTGTTTCACGCTGAGGTGTGCTTCTTCAAGCCGGTGTACACATGCTGTTTCACGCTGAGGTGCGCTTCTTCAAGCCGGTGTACACATGCTGTTTCACGCTGAGGTGTGCTTCTTCAAGCCGGTGTACACATGCTGTTTCACACTGAGGTGTGCTTCTTCAAGCCGGTGTACACATGCTGTTTCATGCTGAGGTGCGCTTCTTCAAGCCGGAGTACACATGCTGTTCACGCTGAAGTGCGCTTCAAGCCAGTGTACACATGCTGCTTCACGCTGAGGTGCGCTTCTTCAAGCCGGTGTACACCGGCTTCAAGAAGCGCACCTCAGCGTGAAACAGCCTGTTCCGGTTTGCCCCTGCCTCCGCCGGCGTACCTGCACTTACAGATGACTGAATAAAACAGCGTTGGATGGTGAGTACAGTCTCTCATTTCTTTCTCACAGTCTTTACTATTCTAGCCTTATTGTGAACAGTGCACCTCCGGGACGAACTATATCCCAGGATACCCCAGTCCTTCCCTCTCCGTATACCCCCGTTTTGCTAGTGCCGGGCCATTGGTTTCTTCACTACACATAGTAGTCTCCAGGTACCTGCGGACCACCACCATAATCACGGTCTTCTTCATTGCTGTTTTGCACAATTGATTTAGTCCTCCACCCCCATAATGTTAGACGTTCAGACTGTCCTGTCCTCCGGAGCAGCGCTCATCAAACATCTGCCACTTTCACTTCCCTCTGAGCAGAAAGGAAGTCGGACTGTTAAATCAAAAGTGGCGGCAACTAACGGTCACAGTGTCAGGGCCCGGGACTCTGGCGTCCCACCATGTTTACGGGGTGCTGCATACATCCTGCAGACACGGGGTGACTCCATAACCAGTAAGGGGGTTCTTAATAGTCTCTCCAGTCCATCCTCTGGGTTTACCGGCATCTTGTCTCTTAGTTCTTGCCATTCGCATTTCGTTGGGTCATCTACAATAGTTTTGGCCCCGATAACATGACCAGCTGTGACCGCTCGAACTACTATTACAGTAAGTCTGATATTCCAGCGTGCACGTATTACTGGGAAGTAAAAAATATAGGAAGTTACTTCTGTACATATACTTCTGTATTCCTCCAGTGCTTCTCGCTTATCCCACCAAGTCATCGAATTCTGGCCAAATATTGAATGTTGTTGACCTGTAGGGGAATTGTTCTTATGGGAATCCACACAAAATGTTTGCATTGCGGTATAGAATAATGGGGTTGAGCTTATGGGTACCATGGGGCTGTTTCTGGGTCTTATGGCTGGCACTGTGGGCAGTGTGCTGGGAGTGGACTTTGGCATGGGCTGTGGATGGTCATGGGTGGGCTGTTGCTGGCACTGTGGCTGACTGTTGGGGTGCACTGTGGCTGGCAATGTATAAGGAGAACTGTTTGGCCACTCCTGTGGTTGGCGCTGTTTTTGGATGGTAGTGTTTGTTTATTGCATTGGCTGGCACCATATGGCCTGTGCTGTGACTGGCACCATTTAGACAGTGCTGTGGCTGGTGCCATCTGGCTTGTACTGTGGCTGGTGTAATTTGGCCACAGTCGAGGCAGTCATCATTACTTCACTATTGTGGCTTACACAGTCTGGTCAGTGCTGTGGCCAGTACTGTTTAGCCACTATTGTGGCTGGCACCATCTGGCCTCTGCTAGAACTGGTACTATCTGGCCTATGCGGTGACTGGTGCCATTTGGCCTTTCCTGTGCCTGACACCATCTAGATTGTGCTCTGACTGGTACTTTTTGGCCCTGTTTTAGTCACTTTTGTGCCTTGGGCCGCCCATCCTGTATTTTAGCTGGCACCATCTAGCCTATGCTGTGGCTGGCGCCATTTCGTCACAGTCATGGCAGTTTCCATTTGGTCACTGTTATGACACAGTCTGGCCAGTGCTGTTCCTGTCCCATCTAGCCAGTGCTATGGCTGGTACTGTTTAGCAACGGTCTGGTGCCGTCTGGCCTCTGTTAGGGTTGGCACTATTTGGCCACTGTTTTGCCTGGCACCACTTGGCCTTTCCTGTGATTGGCAACATCCTTTAGTGAACAATATTAATGTGAAAACTGATTTTAAATATCTTATGTCTACGCTAAGATAGGGTCCCTAGAAGTTACAGGCCGAAAGCCTGAGGTCTTCACTACTACTGAGGAGACTGTGTTGTTGCCATGGAGACTCTTCCATGGGGAGAGATTTATCAAAACCTGTGCAGAGGAAAAATTGCCCAGTTGCCCATAGCAACCAATCAGATCGCTGCTTTCATTTTTCAGAGGCCTTTTTTAAAAATGAAAGAAGCGTTCTGATTGGTTGCTATGGGCAACTGGTCATCTTTTCCTCTGCACAGGTTTTGATAAATCTCCCCCCATGTCTCCACATTAGGATGTTCACATTCACATAGATGGTGATTTCGGACGTACACACGGTCTCCATGACGACACTGCACTACTGACAGAAATCCTTCTGTCAGTAGTGCAGCCTCAGGCTTCGGGCCTGTATTTTCAACAGATCATATCTCGGCCCAGAAGTAAGATATTACAAAACGGTTTTCACCTTTTCTGTTGTGAGATATGGGACCTTTTCACATTTTTCTTTTATTAGTTACCCTTTAAGAACCATTGAAATGAATCGATCAATAAGATCAATAACAAGCAGTTATAGTAATTGGTCCTGAGGTTGCTTACATTGCTTGCTATTCAGTTTAATTCAATGTTCCCAGTAAAAGTGCCATCATGTCCTATTTTATCTTATAAAAAATGTTCTTGCAGGGACTGCATACGTACGCATATTGGGATCTTAAAGGGTGTTTCCAGGTAAAAAAATAAAATAATTTTTAATATGTAGATCAACTGGCTACAGATTTGTAAATTACTTCTATTAAAAAATCTTAAACCTTCCAATAATTATCAGCTGCTGAAGTTGAGTTGTTGTTTTCTGTCTGGCAACAGTGCTCTCTGCTGACATCTCTGCTTGTCTCGGGAACTGCACAGAGTAGAAGAGGTTTGCTATGGGGATTTGCTTCTACTCTGGACAGTTCCCGAGACAGGTGTCATCAGAGAGCACTTATGAGCTGCTGAAGTTGAGTTGTTTTTTTCTGTCTAAGTGCTCTCTGATGACACCTGTCTCGGGAACTGTCCAGAGTAGAAGCAAATCCCCATAGCAAACCTCTTCTACTCTGTGCAGTTCCCGAGACAAGCAGAGATGTCAGTAGAGAGCACTGTTGCCAGACAGAAAACAACAACTCAACTTCAGCAGCTGATAATTATTGGAAGGTTTAAGATTTTTTAATAGAAGTAATTTACAAATCTGTTTAACTTTCTGGAGCCAGTAGATATATATGTTTTCCTGGATAACCCCTTTAATTTAAGCATTATCATACGCCGGTATTCCTTCAGTGGTTGCAAAACTACAACTCCCAGCATGCCCGGACAGCCAACGGCTGTCCGGGCATACTGGGAGTTGTAGTTTTGCAACAGCTGGAGGTACACTGGTACTGTCATATGCCAAAGAAATGAGCCAATGCCTTATTTGCCATTATGCACCCATGGGCCTGTGCCTAGGCCAGCATTGTTGAGGGGGGCAGCATTTCAGTAACTTTTTAGAATCGCCCTAATAGGGTGTATTTAGGGTGTATGTAAGGCAAGGCCTTGTCTGTCTGCACAAAAAAAAAGTTTTGCATTTCAGGACTAAAGAGAGAGAGGTCGGGGAGGGTCATTCCGGGTGGTCTTCGCTACTTATCTCCTGTCAATCATGAATGGAGACTGTACCGTAATACGGCTGAGAAGGTGCGGATACCACCGCCTTATTGGACATATATAATCGTGTCCTAGAGGTCTGTTAATGGGACTTGTCTCACGCAACTTATCTCCACCATGTCCACCAACCCCCTGTCCCATCTCTTTATCTTATCTCCTGTCCTGACACCCAATAGTGTGAATTTAGGCAATGGCTCCTTACTCTGTTTATGTCTCCAAAGATGGCATGTTATGGTCCTTATCGACTGGAACTACAACTCCCAAGGAAACACAATAATGATGATGTTTATTTTTTATTTTTTTTCTGATTTAAAAGGGTACTCCGGTGGAAAACCTTTTTTATTTTTTTTTTAAATCAACTGGTGCCAGAAAGTTAAACAGATTAGTAAATGACTTCTATTAAAAAAAATCTTAATCCTTCCAGTACTTATTAGCTGCTGAATACTACAGAGGAAATTTTTTTCTTTTTGCAACAAAGAGCTCTCTGCTGACATCATGACCACAGTGCTCTCTGCTGACATCTCTGTCCATTTTTAGGAACTGTCCAGAGCAGCAAATATGTTTGCTATGGGGATTTTCTCCTACTCTGGACAGTTTTTAAAATGGACAGAGGTGTCAGCAGAGAGCACTGTGCTCGTGATGTCAGCAGAGAGCTCTGTGTTCCAAAAAGAAAAGAATTTCCTCTGTAGTATTCAGCAGCTAATAAGTACTGGAAGGATTAAGATTTTTTTATTAGCTGCTGAATACTACAGAGGAAATTCTTTTCTTTTTGAAACACAGAGCTCTCTGCTGACATCACGAGCACAGTGCTCTCTGCTGACACCTCTGTCCATTTTAAGAACTGTCCAGAGTAGGAGAAAATCCCCATAGCTAACATATATGCTGCTCTGGACAGTTCCTAAAAATGGACAGAGATGTCAGCAGAGAGCACTGTGGTCATGATGTCAGCAGAGAGCTCTGTGGTCCAAAAAGAAAAGAATTTCCTCTGTAGTATTCAGCAGCTAATAAGTACTGGAAGGATTAATATATATATATTTTTTAATAGAAGTCATTTACTAATCTGTTTAACTTTCTGGCACCAGTTGATTTAAAAAAAAATAAAAAAATATGTTTTCCACCGGAGTACCCCTTTAAGACTCTATATTCTGACAACATATTTAAAAGCAACCACCAATCAAAAATTTCCACTATATAATACTACCACACTATAATAATATAATACACTATATAATACTACCAGAACCAGTATACCCATCTACACATTAATGGCCGAACCTTCCTCCCCAACATATAAAAGTATCCACCAAGTAACTACTGCTCCATCAGTACTATATAGTACATATATATATATATATATATATATATATATATATATATATATATATATATATATATATATATACACATACATACATACATACATACATACACACACACACACACACACACACACACACACACACACACACACACAAAATCCTGTAAAATGACTGGGTCACCGACAGACCCCAGTTCCCGTATCAGGTTTTTGATAAAAAAATGGATACCTCAAAACCGGACTAAACTGTATCAAAGCGTGTGTACAAATTTTAATCGGGATACGGTTTGAAAAATGATGTCCGGTTGCATCCGTTTTTAACTTTTCATTCCATTATGAATAAAGTTTCACTTGTTTGATTGAAATTCCAAGAAAAAAACTGTGCAAAGTCAAAAGCCGTATGGGGAAAACTGGATGGAACTGTACGCACATACGGTTCTGTACGGTTCCCATTGACTCCCATGTTTAAAAATCGTATACATTTTAATAAGTTTTTTCACCCAGACCAAAAACCGTGTTAGGCTGCGGTTTTGGGTACGGGAAAAAAACTGACAAAACCGTACAAGACGCAAAACGTACACAACCTGATGCATCCTTTGGCATACGGTTTTCAATGGAGGGTTAATGCATACGGTTATGCAAATTGAAAACGTATACGGGAACTGTATTGCATCCGAACCGTTTCACGAGCTGATCAATGGGTTTGGATGCAGACGGACGTGTGAACCTAGCCTAATATTTGCAGCCCCATATATGAGTATGGAGCAGCAGCGTGCATACTCGACCACCACTCAGGGGACAAGGGATGATCATCATGTGACCATTGGGGTCCTAGCAGTAGTTTGGCATTACCCCTTTACTACTGCATCCTAAACCTGACACGGAGACAGTCCCCTTTAAGCGGGAGCCTTCTCTCAGACCATTAATAACCTTCATTAATGGATGACTTTTACCAGGTGCCATTACATGTAAAGCAAGCCGCGTTCTCCTCGCCATTATTGAGACGCGTTCACAGGAACAACTCAGGAGCCATTAAAGGTGCGGAAATCAAATCTAGCTGAAGAGACAATTTTTATATCCGTGATCCGAGGTCTAACATGATCCTCCGAGCTGCGCCGTATCACCTTCCACCTGTGTGTCACAGCCTGCGCTCCGAGCGACAGGAGCCAAGAAGTCTGTCAGGGGCCGATGTGGAGGGATGAAGACGGAGCAGGACCTGACCTCACCCAGTCCCTGTCCTTGGCTGCCTCGTCCTATGGCACGCCTGCTTGAAGACAATATAATCTATAATCACATTATATAGAAGAACACGAATATGTTAGGTTTGGATTAGGCAGAACACAGGACATCAATATTTCCAGGAGCGTTCCCGTTCTTCCACCCATCAGAAGTATCAGCATCTGTTCAAAAGTGAGTAGGGTGTCACTTCCTGTAAATTTGAGATATATATATATATATATATATATATATATATATATATATATATATATTTTATACAAAAAAAGAGGATTGCAGCAGCACACATTGGTCAAAAAATTGAGGCTCTTAGCGCACTTTTTGATCAAAACGTGTCCCCCCATCCACCACGCGGAGGTGGCCTCATTTAGGATGGGACCCTAACACAAATTCTGAGCCGAACGCTCATATCCACGCACCTCTGCTGGGCATATAGCCTCTGACTGGGTGACATGTTGGATCCATTAACAATTTAAAACACCACCTGTGAAAAAGGGGGAGGGGTGCACAGCTAAAGAGGGTGCCATTCCCCCCAGAATTTGTGTTAGGGTCCCATCCTAAATGAGGCCACCTCCCCGTGGTGGATGGGGGGGGGGGGGACACATTTTGATCAAAAAGTGCGCTAAGAGCCTCAATTTTTTTGACCAATGTGTGCTGCTGCAATCCTCTTTTTTTTTTGTATACCCTGTATTTGCCACAGCAGCGTGCACCCGTGTATTAGGTTGTTGTGCTGGCTATTTTTCTTTTTGCTTGTATATGTGTATATAGCATAGGCTAAAGGCCACCATGGGCAGAAGGTCAAGGGGCTGACATCTTAGTGGCTTACCAGCTTCGAAAATTTTTTACCCACATCCATAGGAAGGGGGTAAGTGTCAGATCGCGGGGGTGTCCAACTGTTCTCAATGCATCTCTGTGGGAGAGTCGAAGTGCTGTACTTGGGCATCTCGGGCTCTCCCATGGAAGGGGTGTGTTGACCAACGATTTGTGGGGGGGTCAACACAGCTCCATGCAGAAGGAGACTTCTCCTTTAAAGGGGTACTCCACTGCCCCAGAAAGGAGTACTCTACTGCCCCAGAAAGGAGTACTCTACTGCCCCAGAAAGGAGTACTCTACTGCCCCAGAAAGGGGTACTCTACTGCCCCAGAAAGGGGTACTCTACTGCCCCAGAAAGGGGTACTCTACTGCCCCAGAAAGGGGTACTCCACTGCCCCAGAAAGGGGTACTCCACTGCCCCAGAAAGGGGTACTCCACTGCCCCCAGAAAGGGGTACTCCACTGCCCCCAGAAAGGGGTACTCCACTGCCCCCAGAAAGGGGTACTCCACTGCCCCCAGAAAGGGGTACTCCACTGCCCCCAGAAAGGGGTACTCCACTGCCCCCAGAAAGGGGTACTCCACTGCCCCCAGAAAGGGGTACTCCACTGCCCCCAGAAAGGGGTACTCCACTGCCCCCAGAAAGGGGTACTCTACTGCCCCCAGAAAGGGGTACTCTACTGCCCCCAGAAAGGGGTACTCTACTGCCCCCAGAAAGGGGTACTCCACTGCCCCCAGAAAGGGGTACTCCACTGCCCCAGAAAGGGGTACTCCACTGCCCCAGAAAGGGGTACTCTACTGCCCCAGAAAGGGGTACTCCACTGCCCCAGAAAGTGGTACCCCACTGCCCCAGAAAGTGGTACCCCACTACCCCAGAAAGGGGTACACCACTGCATCCGGAACATTTTTAGTTCTGAACGCTGGGTGTGGGCTGCGGTAGTTGTGATGTCACTGCCACACCACGCCCCCTCAATGTAAATCTATAGTTGTGATGTCACGGCCGCGCCCCTCTTGACGCCACGCTCCCTTAATGCAAGTCTATGGGAGGGGGCGTGACTGCAGCCCGCAGCCCGCACACAGTGTTCAGAACTAAACGTTCAGTGGAGTACCCCTTTAAGGGTGCAAAGGGCCATCTGGATGTTCATGGGCAACGTAGAGTAACCCATTTTTTCCTTTTTAGTACTGCCCGCACGTATAATATCTGATATATATCTGAACATGCACTTGGCAGGTGTCCCCATCCTCTTCTTGCAGATTTTCTGCTGCGTTCTTGTTTCTTCTGGTAACTGTTCCATGTATCAGCATTTCTCTCTTCTTTGCATACATGCTTCCTCATGTGTGGCTGCAGTTTTGCATCCATGTCTTGCTCTGTGTCACGTCCTACTAAAGCCAAGCCTCACCCTCCCCTGAGGTGGCCATACACCTTCAGTAGCCAAATATTAGTTTGCCGTGGCTTTGGCTCCCATTCATCCTATACATATGAACACATGGCTCGGCCAAGTGTTATTCTTTCTGAATGGGAAGAGAGGAGGTACGACGCTCCCTGACGTCTCCCTACTCCTTCTCTTTCCCATTATCATTAGTTGGTGTAGAGTGTAGAGGCCACCATACACATAGACCAGTGTTTCTCAACCAGGGTGCCTCCAGCTGTTGCAAAACTACAACTCCCACCATTGCCCGGACAGCCATAGTCTGCGGGTTAGGATGACTAGGATGTCTGTGGGGCCTCTTATAGGACCTTGATAATTCTACCCATATCACTGTCCTTAAAGGGGTGCTCTGGTGGAAAACTTATTATTATTTTTTTTTTTTTTTAATGAACTGGTGCCAGAAAGTTAAACAGATTTGTAAATGATTTCTATAAAAAAAAAAAAAAATCTTTACCCTTCCTGTACTTTTTAGCAGCTGTATGCTACAGAGAAAAGTCTGTTCTTTTTTTAATTTCTTTTTTGTCTTGTCCACAGTGCTCTCTGCTGACACCTGATGTCCGTATCAGGAACTGTCCAGAGCAGGAGAAAATTCCCCATAGCAAACCTATGCTGCTCTGGACAGTTCCTGATACGGGCATCAGGTGTCGACAGAGAGCACTGTGGACAAGACGAAAAACAAATTCAAAAAGGACAGCATTTCCTCGGTAGCATACAGCTGCTAAAAAGTACTGGAAGGGTAAAGATTTTCTAATAGAAGTCATTTACAAATCTGTTTAACTTTCTGGCACCAGTTGACTTATAAAGACCTAAAAAAAAATGTTTTCCACCGGAGTACCCTTTTAAAGCATATGTTATGTCGCAATGCTTCTATATGTTACTCACTAGGTCAGTGTTTCCCAACCAGTGTGCCTCCAGCTGTTGCAAAACTACAATTCCCAGCATGCCCGGACAGCCTTCGGCTGTCCGGGCATGCTAGGAGTTGTAGTTTTGCAACAGCTGGAGGCACACTGGTTGGGAAACACTGCACTAGGTCATGCTGATGATTTACATGTCTTTATGTGTCTAGCTTCTGTATTTGCCTCACAAATCCCTCTGCTGCTCACTCGTTCTGACATCCACTGCTCAGGAAGGGGCGTGTCCGAGGCAAACACTGAGCCTCCCCTCACTCACAATGCATTCACCTCCTCCCTGAGTCTGTTGTACTGGACTATAGACTTGCATTGAGGGGGCGTGGCTGTGATGTCAAGAGTGGGGCGTGGCCGCGATGTCACATGCCTCCGGCGCTGCACTCGATGCTCTAAACAAACGCCGGGTGCAGCAAGGAGATCGTGGGGGTCCCCAGCAGCGGGACCTCTGTGATCAGACACCTTGGATAAAGGATAAGCTGTATAGGGGCGAAGTACCCCTTTAAGAACTACAAGTGTCTGCCTAAAGTTGGAGGAAACCTAAAGCTCCACCGCTGTGGACTTTTGTGTAATTTGTCAACTCGATGGATGAAAAATGGAGGAAAACCATGACTTTCGAAAGGACTAATATTAATAAAAACTTTTCCATTGAGGAGAATAAGGCCATTTCGGGGTAGGTGTGAGACCCTAAGGAGGAATGTGTCAAGATAGGAACTGTGAGAAGTAATTCATTTGGAAGAGACGACGAAATCTTTGGGCAATTTGTCAGAAGATGAAGCGGTGAGATGGACAAGCTCATCAGTGGTCCTGGTGTATGTCAACCCACCGTATCTACTACGCCCAGATGGTTGCTGATCCCGAACATGACAAATGAGAGCCGACTCCTGATAAAAATCCCATTACTCTGCTTCCTAAATCTCCAGACTGGCTCTTAGTTGGACATTTGTCCGGACATTTAGTAGGACACAATGAGCCGACGTCTTCTGTGAAGAATGGTGGAAGGCTGTGTCTTCTAACTTCTTCGTTTTCTCTCCCTTCTTGGCAAACGCCATTCTGCACCAATACAGGGATTGCCCCTGGACTCGTTAAACAGCTTAAGGTCTCGAAGACTCATTGTGGATGAACGGGCCGCGCCGTGGGCTGCGCATTCCCCATCGATTATCGCCTCGGCTCAGAACAATATTACACAACCGAAAAGAGAAAACCTTTCACTTGGAAACAAGAACATTGCTCTGTCAGGCACGAGAGGCCCCGGCTCATCCATTGTTTAATAATTTAATTCACTTAACAGGCTCTATCGGATTTTACTTTTTACTTGATTGGGCAAACAGGATTTTGAAACCCATGGGTGCTGCCACGAAAGAGAATTTAGGAGGAGGGAATGAGCAGATGAAAGCTGGCAGCGCGCAAGGGAATAGAAGAGAATGGACTGCACTGCCGACTTCACATTTCCAGCTTTCAGCTTTTTATTCCCGTCTTCTTCTGCCTCGGCGGCCGGCCACAAGGGCTACCGAAGAGCGAGTCCACGCACAATGTGTATTCACAGTCGCATCCGTACACTATATAGTTTTCTAAAGGCATCTGAAAAATGTGTTTTGCTACGTTGTTTATCCATGTTGAATGTCAGACCTGTCATGTATCAAGATAAAGCTGAGATTTGGCATTTTATTTTTCCTGAAAGCAGGTTCTCTTTGCCGCCTCCTGCGGTGGTGGTCACTTCATATTCTAGCAGTTACTGTAATACTGCCTCCCATGTACACAAATATACTATAATACTGCTCCTATGTTCAAGAATATAACTACTATAATACTGCCTCCTATATACAAGAATATAACTACTATAATACTGCCTCCTATATACAAGTATATAACTACTATAATACTGCTCCTATATACAAGAATATAACTACTATAATACTGCTCCTATATACAAGAATATAGCTACTATAATACTGCTCCTATATACAAGAATATAACTACTATAATACTGCTCCTATATACAAGAATATAACTACTATAATACTGCTCCTATATAAAAGAATATAACTACTATAATACTGCTCCTATGTACAAGAATATAACTACTATAATACTGCCCCCTATATACAAGAATATAACTACTATAATACTGCCTCCTATGTTCAAGAATATAACTACTATAATACTGCTCCCTATATACAAGAATATAACTACTATAATACTGCTCCCTATATACAAGAATATAACTACTATAATACTGCTCCTATATACAAGAATATAACTACTATAATACTGCTCCTATATACAAGAATATAACTACTATAATACTGCTCCTATATTCAAGAATATATCTCCTATAATACTGCTTCCTATATACAAGAATATAACTACTATAATACTGTTCCTATATACAAGAATATAACTACTATAATACTGCTCCTATATACAAGAATATAACTACTATAATACTGCTCCTATATACAAGAATATATCTACTATAATACTGCCTCCTATATACAAGAATATAACTACTATAATACTGCTCCTATATACAAGAATATAACTACTATAATACTGCCTCCTATATACAATAATATAACTATAATGCTGCCCTCTATGTACAAGAATATAACTACTATAATACTGCTCCTTTTGGATTTTTATAGTACAATTCTGCATTGACATCATAATAAGTAGCCAGCAGTTACTTTGCCTTAGATATTTCGGAGTTGTATCGGGCCCACGCGTCACGATGCTGCTGCTCTTTTTAGACAGGTTAATGATATCTCTGTTTTCTTACACCAAATATAAGAGGAGATACCTTGTGATATTCCTAATAAAATGAATTGGGACTTTGTTTTTATTGCTGTTTTGAAAACTTAATAAATACAGATTTGCCATAAAACGAATTGGGGATAATATTGTCCATGTTCTTCAATGCAATGATGAACCTTTTAATGACCGGTTCATGAACCTCTGAATGTGTGGAAGGCCTTAGGGCCGTAGTCTCCAAACTGTGGCCCTCAAGTTGTTGCAAAACTACGACTTGAAGCATACTTAATGCATGCTTAAAGACCTAGTTTTGCAACATCTTGAAGGCCACAGTTTGGAGACCACCGCCATAGGGTCATGTGCCCCCTCTAGAAGCCAGTCTAGAAGCACTAGATGAATACCATGACTTGGTGTTTGATACAATTCACTCTGTGTTTCCTTCACATTACATAATGAGTAATCGGCGGAGACCCCGGCAACATCCCAGTCTCCATTCAAAGATCGTACAACACTGTTTGAGTCAGAGAACCATCTGCTTCGACTTTTGTCAGGATGAGTAACAGTGATGTGTAGATGCCAGTGCCTACCATTGCTTACCAATGAGTATAAACACTCTCTGCAGCCATATGTCGGTGAGATCCCAGTCCGGGGCCGCCATGTTCTATTATCACCAGCTGGTGTAGACACGATATAGAGGTTAACTGGATGTTATCTCTATGGCTGATAAGAGTCCTTGGTTATTAGCCCGATTTTAATCGGTGTCACTATCTGGATGCTTGTCCATAATGGGGTATCCATGTTGGTCCTATACTCTTTTCGACTGGTGGGGAAAACATGTTATGGGTTAGTTTCAACCACCCTGGTTTCATAGGTTTCATATTTGGCCAAAAATTTTTTTACATCTTGTTGTGTGACCTTTATGTTGCGGATTCCACATGGGTCTCTCCAGTCCAACAAAGATCATATTGCCTCGATTTTGTCACTTTTTGGAACTACACATTGTATGCAATGTCTAAATCTGCTCATCTTGCGGATAAGTAGGCCTAATGACAAGTGACAAGAGTACTTTCCAACCAAGTCTTGTCTAAACTATTGGCCAAGCTGTTTGTGCGTCTATAACTAACTTTAGTTGAACATTAGTGGTGGTTGTTGATCCATCCCTGAAGCTGGCCATACACTGATTCTTCTGTTGATAACTTATCCCTTGAAGAACCTAAGGATCAGGGTATCTGAGCTTCAATGTGCCCTGTACCCTGTTTCTCTTCCGATATCGGTCTTTGGTGGTGTCAGGAGGCAACCATAGACAGTAGATGGTTGGTCAGTCCTACTGAATTCACTTGTAAGGTATGACCTTCTTAACTTTAGCTGAACATAAGTGGTCATTACTTCATCTCTTAAAGGGGTACTCCAGGGAACTAAACCCATAGTCCATCCTTTCCCTCTCATCAACCTATTTGTCTAAATATCATTCATTAACTGCATAGAGAAGTTTTCACTCTTTGGTTGTAACTTATATCCTTGAAGTGAGGCAATGACATCATTCAGCCATCCACTCTGTCTCTGTCCATATCCCTCTCTGAAAGCAGCTCCCACCCTCCTGAGAGAGACAGACCATGTGGTTTCTGACCTGCACTAATAAGTCATGCTCCCTTTAGTGCACAGAACTGAGAGGTGTGTGCAGCCTCAGCCAATCAGACACCAACTCTGTTTCTGCTCACAGAGCAGTAGGGTGGGGGCTGCTTTCAGAGAGGGAGCTGGCTTGCAAAGCTGCAATGATTGTTGGGAGATGGCAAAGAATATCAAGAATCCAGAGAAGACAATGGGGGGCCACATGACACATGCTTATCAGGCAGGATGGTTTACAGGGAACATATCCAGGTAGTATGGTGGTTTTGGAGCTTTTTGTTTTTTATATAAATATATATATATATATATATATATATATATATATATATGTATGTATGTACCCCTTTAAGGGTCAATAACACATTCCAGTGATCATCTGATGAACAAGCAAAATGCTCATTCTTTGACAATGTTTTTAGGGTTGTACTAACCCAGTGATCAGCCAGTGAGCAGTCCATCTCCGAGTGGGGGTGTGCTGCCAACAATGATGTAAGAGAACCCCAAAGGAACCATCCAGTGCTCGTAGGTGCACCCCTACATGGGCAATAATTGATTTAGCCCTCATATTAGGCCGTCATCTGGTTGTCTTAAAGGACCCTTAGCTGGATTGCTTCCTTTGGTTGACCTAGTGGGTTAATATTGGAGCTTACTAAGGATTCCTTATCGGAGAGGACTGTGTCGTTTTTTAAAATCAATGTTTTCCACTTGTTTTCGGATTCTTTCCTGCCACTAATAGTGAAGACCCCGGGTCCAGCTATTTCTCCACTATTTCATGCCTCCTCGTTCACAGTGACATTGGTGTGAGACCTTTTAATGGCTCACGGGCCATGTCTAACCATTTTTAACAATGTCCGTCTTTAGTGCATTTCATGGTGTCCCTCCTCTCGGGCATATTCGGTATTGTGCTCCTAGGCTGCTTTTTGATGCCAATTAAACCATATCTCCACATACTCGCCTCTCTCCTTGTAAACCTCTCGGCAATTTGTAACACAGCTGACTCTTTCCCTTTCTTCTCTTGCAGATATTCCTTGTGGACATTTTGTGTTTCCCTCGAATGATGAGCAGATATCTCGGGAAGCAGCTCCAGGTACCGATCGAACCATCTCACATTAAGAATGACTTTTTATGTTGCGTCTTTGTACGTTGGGTATCGGAAAGGCAATCATTAGGATGTTGTGTTTTCTTCTATGAGAGAACAGGTGACATAACTGTAGCTGATGACACTACAAGTCTAGGTCTAGAAGAGGTGGGGGTGACATCTGTCCTGTTCAGTCACTGGTGGCTATAACCTTCTGCTGGCCTTGGACACATGTTCCATCCATAAACCCAAATAATAGGACAGGTGGATTGCCTATTGACCACTGACTTGCGGTGGGGCTAGATAGGAATTGCAGGACAACATCCTACTCAATAGACCCCGGTTCTGCTCGATATAATAGTTGGGGTCTTGTGATGGTCCAATCCATTACTACATGGAAGATCTGACCCCATCAATATAAGTATTGTACCATTTCGGCCCCATTGAAGCACCTTCACGAACTAAGACTTCTATGGGAACCGCTATTACTTGTGATGTTGGATCAAATTAAAGGGGTACTCCGCCCCTAGACATCTTATCCCCTATCCAAAGGATCTCGTCTCCAGCACCCCAGTCATCCAGTGCACAGTGCGAACTTCGCTCTGTGCCGGACGGCTGGCGATGCAGGGCCGGAGGCTTGTGATGTCACGGCCATGCCCCTTCAATGCAAGTCTATGGGAGGGGGCATGACTGCCGTTACGGCCCCTCCCATAGACTAGCATTGAGGAACGTGACTGTGACGTATGGCCGTGACGTTACGAGCCTCCGGTGCTGCACCCGACGCTCTAAACGAACGTCGGGTGCAGCAAGGCGATTGCGGGGGGCCACAGCGGTGGGACCTCTGCTATCAGACATCTTATCCCCTATCCTTTGGATCGGGGATAAGATTTCTAGGGGCGGAGTACCCCTTTAAACCATTCTAGGGGGGGTCAACTTTACTTTGCTTTTAGTGGCCATAAAATGGCAGCATTCTTAAATATCAGCTAGAAGAGCCTAAAAAATTAGGCTGGTCATGTAGTGTTGGCCGAACCTAATGTAAGGTGGTCAGAGGATGGATTGGGCATGGATTTAATCTACCTGATACTTTTGTTTTAGGAGAGCTAAGAGGGGCTGTCAGTCAGTAACTTCTCATTCACACCACATGCATTCTCAGTCGAGTGTCCATATCTATAAGGAACCAAGAAACATGGCTGTTGGCCATCAAGATTATGGCTGACTACTATCTTGCATGTGTCCAACTTAAAGGGGTACTCTGCCCCTAGACATCTTCTCCCCTATCCAAAGGATAGGGGATAAGATGTCTAATCGCGGGGGTCCCGCTGTTTGGGACCTCCTCGATCTCCGTGCTGCAACCGGCGTTCGTTTAGAGCGCCTGGTGCAGTGCCGAAGGCTCGTGACGTCATCGCTGCGCCCCCTCAATGCAAGTCTATGGGAGGGGGCGTGACTACCGTGGATAAGGGGATAAGATGTCTAGGGGCGGAGTACCCCTTAAAGTAATCAGTGGAGAAGAACTGAAGTTGAACATTTTTACACTGTCCTAAGCCAATAGACTGTTTGTAGAGAAACTTTAGGTTCGTTAAAGGGGTGCTCCGGTGGCAAACTCTTTTTTTTTTTTTTTTTCAAATGGACAAGCCAATCCAAAATGGCAGTAGGCAAAGACAGATAAGTCAGTAATTTAAAAGGGGTACTCCGATGGAAAACCTTTTTTTTTTTTTTAAGTCAACTGGTGCCAGAAAGTTAAATAGATTAGTAAATAACTTCTATTAAAAAATTGTAATCCTTCCAGTACCTATTAGCTGCTGAATACTACATAGGACTTTTCTTTTTGGAACACGATGCTCTCTGCTGTCCAGAGCAGCATATGTTTGCTATGGGGATTTTCTCCTACTCTGGGCAGTTCTTAAAATGGACGGAGATGTCAGCAGAGAGCACTGTGCTTGTGATGTCAGCAGAGAGCTCTGTGCTTGTGATGTCAGCAGAGAGCTCTGTGTTCCAAAAAGAAAAGAATTTCCTCTGTAGTATTCAGCAGCTAATAAGTACTGGAAGGATTAAGATTTTTTTCATAGAAGTCATTTACAAATCTGTTTAACTTTCTGGTACCAGTTGATTTAAAATAAATAAAAGGTTTTCCACCGGAGTACTCCTTTAAAATACTGACTTATGGTGCTAAGATGTTACAGTAAGGTCCTATTTTCTGCTTCTGTGTTGGGAGTTAGTAGGTCTTTAAAGGGGTTATCAAGGAAAAAACTTATTTTTTATAGATCAACTGGCACCAGAAAGTTAAACAGATTTGTAAATTACTTCTATAAAAAAATCTTAATCCTTTCAGTACTTATGAGCTGCTGAAGTTGAGTTGTTCTTTTCTGTCTAAGTGCTCTCTGATGACACCTGTCTCGGGAACCGCCCAGTTTAGAAGCAAATCCCCATAGCAAACCTCTTCTACTTTGTGCAGTTCCCGAGACAAGCAGAGATGTCAGCAGAGAGCGCTGTTGCCAGACAGAAAAGAACAACTCAACTTCAGCAGCTCATAATTATTGAAAGGATTAAGATTTTTTAATAGAAGTAATTTACAAATCTGTTTAACTTTCTGGAGCCAGTTGAGATATATATATATATGTATTTTCCTGGAATACCCCTTTTAACATCAAAGCAGAATAGAAGGAAAGAGAGTCTGCTTAGTCATGTGACCCTGGTTCGCTTGTGCTAGGTAACAAATGGAAGCGCCCCCTGTAGGGCACCTCTTATAAACAACACCCTACAGCAGCAGATACTGAAGACTACCGCAGGGAATGTGTAATTTCCCCGCCAGCCCCGCTGTATTTTTAGTTCATTCAACTAAAAGGCGCGATCCTATTAATAACTTATGTAGCAGAGGTGAAATTGCCTTTTCCCTTTCTTGTTGGCGTACAGGGTTATCCTAAAGCAGCATGGGAGGCCAGATGACAACCTCAGCTCTGCTGCCTCTGCTATGTCAGGACTAGGGTCGCCACCTTTCTTGCAAAAAAATAAATAAAGAAAAATACCGGCCATGCTAATTTGCATAATTAATTATATATGCGTGACATCACAGGATACACATATGCAGGGAATTTTTGTCCTATTCTGACCCCTATAACTTTTTTATTTCTCCTTAACAGGACCAATTATTTTTTATGTGACTTTTTAATCACTATTTTTTATTAAATTTGGGAGTTGCAATAGTTATTAACTACAACTCCCAGCATGCCCTGATACAGCCTGTGGCTCAGCAGCTGCCCCAAACAAAAACTACAACTCCCAGCATGTTGGACTATATAGTAGTATATAGTATAGGTCAGTGTTTCCCAACCAGGGGTGCCTCCAGCTGTTGCAAAACTACAACTCCCAGCATGTTGGACTATATAGTCGTATATAGTATAGGTCAGTGTTTTCCCAACCAGGGGTGCCTCCAGCTGTTGCAAAACTACAACTCCCAGCATGTTGGACCATATAGTACTATATAGTATTGGTCAGTGTTTCCCAACCAGGGGTGCCTCCAGCTGTTGCAAAACTACAACTCCCAGCATGTTGGACTATATAGTAGTATATAGTATAGGTCAGTGTTTCCCAACCAGGGGTGCCTCCAGCTGTTGCAAAACTACAACTCCCACCATGTTGGACTAGATAGTAGTATATAGTATAGGTCAAAGTTTCCCAACCAGGGGTGCCTTCAGCTGTTGCAAAACTACAACTCCCAGCATGCCCGGACAGCCGTTGGCTGTCCGGGCATGCTGGGAGTTGTAGTTTTGCAACAGCTGGAGGCCCCCCTGGTTGCAACATTTTGGGAGTTGGAGAATTGGTTGGATAAATACCGTCCAGGTAACAACCATAGTCATGAACGTTCGGCACTGAAAGGGTGGACATCAAGGCTTCCCATGAGAAGGCTTTGGGGGCAACAAAGACCCAGGTCCACCGGCCACCAGATTATGGGGTAGGAAAGGACTAACTTGAGTCTCAATGCGACTTTTATGGCTGGATGTGACATCTAGGTCCGCAGCAAGAAGCCCCGTTCTCCTTTTAAGGCCCCCACTGTCCATAGGGGGGGGAAATCAAATCCTGTCCAGAGGAAAAGTTGCCCAGTTGCCCATAGCAACCAATCAGATCTCTGCTTTCATTTTGCAGAGGCCTTGTTAAAAATGAAAGAAGCGATCTGATTGGTTGCTATGGGCAACTGGGCCACTTTTCCTCTGGACGGGTTTTGGTAAATCTCCCCCATAGAGTACATGGACTTCCTCAGTGGCCGGTGAAGTGTCTTCTGGGGATTGTAGTCCTCTGACATGTTTGATGGCCTGAAGTCAGAATTTGGCTGTCGTGACTCCAGCCTCAGTATAGGAGATTTTCACTCGTATTTTCCCCTCCCCTCGTAACAGTCTGGCCCAATTACATCAATCCAAAGCTCTGGTGGATTATTCCTCAACCAGAACATTACGTTCTATTCCACATGTGCTTCCCCGCGTCCATAACAGCGCCGGCCCCCACGACAGCTGAGATCCCCCCCCTCCTCCTTCCCTTATCCAGCAAATGAATCCGTTCCTCGACCCTTAATGCACGCTGCTCTCTTATGTGGTAGTCCTCCGCCACCATCTGTCCCGGAGGTCGCTGGCAGTCGGATGGTCAGTCACTACACCCCCACCTGGATATAGGGAATCTTCTGCATTTGGGGGTTGCACGAGCCCAGAAGCCATTTTGGCTCAGAGTAGAGGGGTCACACCAGGACATCTATCTAGGTCTGCGGCCAGAACAACTCTGAGGAATTATACGCTGCTCCTACATACAACATTGGGGGGTGGGGGGTTGTGTTGCAACTTTGGGGTTCACAGATCAATAATATAGTTTGTTGGGGGGGGTTAAAAAATGTTGACAAACTTGTCACATATTAACGATTATTCCGTTTTTCATCGTATTGACAACACATTATATAGCAAAACCACAGTAATGGTCAATCTTGGTAGAAATGACCTCAAGAAGTGGGGGAGACCAACAAGGACCAGAAAATGAGATGTAACAGCACCTAATGTTGGGGGGTTTTATCGGACACATTAGGGCCTCTTCTCTCATCGGGCTACATAATATCTATATGGCTTGTGAGCATACATTACCTACATAAAAAGTACATACATTACATTACTTACCTTGCACTGATCCTGTGTTATACTCCAGAGCTGTACTCACTATTCTGCTGGTGAGGTCACTGTGTACATACATTACATTACTTATCCTGTACTGATCCTGAGTTATATCCTGTATTATACTCCAGAGCTGTACTCACTATTCTGCTGGTGAGATCATTGTGTACATACATTACATTACTTATCCTGTACTGATCCTGAGTTATATCCTGTATTATACTCCAGAGCTGTACTCGCTATTCTGCTGGTGAGATCACTGTGTACATTACATTACTTATCCTGTACTGATCCTGAGTTATATCCTGTATTATACTCCAGAGCTGTACTCACTATTCTGCTGGTGAGGTCACTGTGTACATACATTACATTACTTATCCTGTACTGATCCTGAGTTATATCCTGTATTATACCCCAGAGCTGTACTCACTATTCTGCTGGTGAGATCACTGTGTACGTACATTACATTACTTATCCTGTACTGATCCTGAGTTATATCCTGTATTATACTCCAGAGCTGCACTCACTATTCTGCTGGTTAGGTCACTGTGTACATACATTACATTACTTATCCTGTACTGATCCTGAGTTATATCCTGTATTATACTCCAGAGCTGTACTCACTATTCTGCTGGTGAGATCACTGTGTACATACAAACATTACTCATCCTGTACTGATCCTGAGTTATATCCTGTATTATACTCCAGAGCTGTACTCACTATTCTGCTGGTGAGGTCACTGTGTACATACATTACATTACTTATCCTGTACTGATCCTGAGTTATATCCTGCACTCACTATTCTGCTGGTGCAGTCACTAAGTCAGCTTCTCTCTACCTCTGAGGCAATAGATCTGGGCCAGGTATTGAAAGCCGATATCTAAGCTTCTGTAGGTTTCCCGATCCCTACCGCGCAGAGTTTGCAGCCCGACACGCGCACACAATATGAACACTACTGCTCAGCCACGAACAATAGAGGCTCAGTCAGCTCCGAGAGCTGGAAATGAAATACTCTTGTGGTTTCCGTTCAAGGAAAATGAGAGAAGAAAATGACATTGCGGTGAAGAGATACAGTGTGTCCAGAAACACAGTTGTATCGTGACGTAACGAGGCGCGTTTTTTTTTTCGTGTACCCCCAGTTTTACAGAATCCGTAATCTCAAGGTTCATGTTGTCTGCCGTAGTCGTAGTCAGGTGGACTTGGAAGGTTTGGTTTCCAGATCTAATGGCTTCCGGTATTTGGATGATTGGAGCTTCCACTGCTGGGAGTTGTAGTTCCGGGCAGAGAAAGTAACGGTAACTACAACCTCTACCACCCATAGAGAAGAACGGTGAAGATCGAAAACATGCAGGGAAACCATAGACGTCGCTTTTTTACCGACAATAATTTGAATATGTTGTGAGGAAACACTGATGTGGTTACAGATGGGAGACCGGGTGACAGGTTCGCTCGTCTTGCTATTACTGAGGCTCCCACGGCTTTTTTACGGCCTGACTGAGGCGCCAAAACTGCGCCAGAAACCTCACTGTCATAAATGTCGCTTGGGTGTCTTCCGTGGGAAGCCACGTTGTGCTACCAATAGATGAGGCCTGCTCTCCAACCTGTAGGACAGCGTTTTCTACACAGTGTGTCTCCAGCTGTTGCAAAACTACAACTCCCAGCATGCCCGGACAGCCAAAGGCTGTCTGGGCATGCTGGGAGTTGTAGTTTTGCAACAGCTGGAGATACGCTGTATGGAAAACATTGCTGTAGGATAATGCAGTCCTTACTGTAACCAGGAAGGTTTCTGTCCTTTTGACCATGAAATCCGATTCCCAGAGAATCGTATGTCCCGGATTGTGGAATAGTCATAGACTAAAGGAAGCTTTTACCATGAGCCACTGAAAGTGCGGTCCAGTATGCGGGGAGCATGTTCTAGAGCAGCCAGAGCTGAGAAGATAGATAGATATATGACTTCAGTATATTGTTATCTGTTTAAAGCTCTGCTTATTCGGGGGTTAGGAGTCAAGTAGGAGGTCCTACTAGTAGTGATTGACAGCTATGTCTGTATGGGTACTGTCAGTAACTGAGTAGAAATCCCCACTGGACTTCTTTTGAAAACTCAATTTTTTTGCTTTGAAGTTCATTGGGCGGTCCTGCTCTGTAATTGACAGCAATCACTATATATTTACAAGGTCAGTCACTGAGTAAGACCGCCCACTGGACTCTTAAGCCCAAAATGAGCAGACCATTGAATAGACTCTAGTTTGGTGGTCCTTGTCAGTGATTGACAGTGAATAGAGACAATTGTCAATTACTGATTATGAATGGCCACTGGACTCTTTTTTTTTTTATTTTTTTTTTTTGAAGCCTAATTCTTTGCTTAGGAGTCCAGTGGGTGGTCCTACTCAGTGACTTGATAGTGATATTAGTATGCACTCTGTCAGTGGACTTCTAAGGCCAGAATGCCTATTCACTGATTGATCGATAGCTGTCATTCACTAATTAGGACTGCCCACTGGACTCCCTTTAAACCTCCTCTCATTCTGGGCTTAGGAGTCTAATGGGCGGTCCTACTCAGTGATTGACAATTATCTCTATATGCATAATGTCAGTCACTGAGTAAGATCACCTGCTGGACTCCTAAGCCCAGAATGAGCAGAGGATTGAATGGACACCAGTTGTCGGTCCTACTCAGTGATTGAGAGTGAGCATATAGAGACAATTGTCAATCATTGAGTAGAAATGCCCCTTTGACTCCTTTTGAAGCCTCTACTAATTCTGTACTTAGGAGTCCAGAGGGCGGTTTAACTTATTGACTGAAAGCAATATTAGTCTACACTCTGCCGGTTAGTGGACTTCTAAGCCCAGAATCCGCAGAGGTTTGAATAAACGCCAGTGGGTGGTCCTATTCAGTGACTGACATAGATAGCTGTCAGTTACTAATTAGGACCACCCACTGAACTCTTTTTTTTTTTTTTTTTTTTAAAGGGGTACTCCGCTGCCCTGTGTCGGAAGCTCCGCTCCCCCGCGTCCGGAAGTTTATTGTTCCGAACGCTGTGTGCGGGCTTCCGTGTTCAGGGCTGCCCCTCGTGACGTCACGCCCGCCCCCTCAACGAAAGTCTATGGGAAGGGGGCGTGATGGCCATCGCGCCCCCGTGCCGTGACATCACGAAGGGGGCGGGCGTGATGTCATGAGGGGCGGCCCTGAACATGTAAGCCTGCACACAGCGTTCGGCACAATAAACTTCCGGATGCTGGGGAGCGGAGCTTCCGACACAGGGCAGCGGAGTACCCCTTTAACCTCTGCTCACTCTGGGCTTAGGAGTCCAGTGAATGGTTCTACTCAGTGATTCAGTGATCTCTATATGCACAATGTCAGTCACTGAGTAAGATCGCCCACTGGACTCCTAAGCCCAGAATGAGCAGAGGATCGAATGGACTCCAGTATTTGAGAGTGAACATATAGAGACCATTGTAAATCACTGCATTGGAATTCCCCCTGGACTCCTTTGAAACATCTACCAATTATTTGCTTAGGAGTCCAGTGGGTGGCCCTACTCAGTGATTGACAGTGATCTCTATATGCGCAATGTCCGTTACTGGACTCCTAAACCCAGAACCCACAGAGGTGTGGATGGACACCAGCGGGAGGCCCTATTCAGTCATTGACATTGCGCTTACATAAATAGCTACATAGATAGCTGCCATTCACTAATTAGAACCACCCACTGGACTCCCTTTAACCCTCTGCTCATTCTGGGCTTAGGAGTCCAGTGGCAGACATTTTTCAATCACGGAGTAGGAATGCCCACTGAAATTATTTGAAAATTCTTCTAATTCTGTGCCAAGAAGTCCAGTGGGCATCCCTACTCAATGATTGGCATTGATATTAGTATGCACTCTCTCAGTTACTGGGCTCCTTAGTCCAGAATCCACAGAGGTTTGAATAGATGCCAGTGGGTGGTCCTATTTTGTCATTGACAGTGTGCTTACTTAGTTAGCTGTCACTAATTAGGACCTCCCACTGGACTCCCTTTAAACCCTGCTTATTCTGGGCTTAGGAGTCCATTGGACGATCCCATTGGACGATCCTACTCGGTGACTGACGGTAATATATATTAATATATCTCTGATTCATTCACTGAGTGAGACCGCCCCTTGGACTCCCTTTAAACCTTTGCTCATTCTGTGCTTAGGCGTCCAGTGGACGGTCCTACTCTGTGATTGAGAATTATCTATATATGCACAATGTCAGTCCCACTTTACTGGACTCCTAAACCCATAATCAATAGAGGATTAAATGGACTCTAGTTGTTGGTCCCACTCAGTGATTGACAGTAAGCATATAGAGACAATTGTCAATCACTAAGTAGAACCGCCCACTGGACTCCTAAGCCCAGAATGAGCAGAGGTTTAAAGGGGTACTCCGCCCCTAGACATCTTATCCAAAGGGATCCCCGCGATCTTCCTGCTGCACCCGGCATTCATTTAGAGTGTCGGGTGCAGTGGCAGAAGCTTGTGATGTCACGGGCACGCCCTGCTTGTGACGTCACGGCCATGCCCCCTCAATGCAAGTCTAATGGAGGGGGCGTTTGACGGACGTCACAAGCCCCCGCCCCGCATCACCAGTCATCCAGCACGGTGCAAAGTTAGCTCCGTGCACCGGATGTCTGGGGTGCCGCAGCGGAGATCACGGGGGTCCCCCAGCGATCAGACATCTTATCCCCTATCCTTTTGGATCCTTTGTCTAGGGGTGGAGTTCCCCTTTAAGGGAATATATTACTAGTTGTACTGAATGTTTTCCCACAATGATATAGTAATTTCCCCAGCTTCCTTTATAAAGCATGCCAATTAACCGATAGGGACGCATTGGACTAACCAAAAACGTAAATTATTGATATTATTGTTGATGGTTTATTTTTGGCATTCAGTTGTATTGGATTCCAATATAATAGGGGTATTTGTAACCTCCTTGGTATTGGGTTGTATCATGCATTTCGGCTCTGGGAATGATTGTAGATATCACATTAAAATGGGGATTCTTTCACCTTCAGGTCAGTGTCTTCTACTGTTTTATTAGTAAGTTTGTGGTGGGGAAGAGGTTAAACTCATCGGCCATGCTCACAGACCCCCCCTGTGTGTAATCTCCTTCTTCAACACCTAGAGCCGGGGTCTCCTGACTGTGTCTGAGGCCTTATCAGGTCCTATCTGCAGCACTGGCCAATGTACAATCCATCAGGACTGCAAGTGGCTGCTTACGTACGATGATCTCCAGACACCCCCGTGTGAGGGGCACAATCTAAATGGACCCCTTCTCCCCCACCCCACCCCCCACCATAGTAATCAATAAGGGAAAGGATTAGATAACGTCATCTTCCTTATTCCACCAATTGTCTGATTTGTACGTTTGGGAATTTCCCGTGTGATAGTGTTTGGGGCCCAGTGGAAAAGTTGACTTCATTCTGAAGACCTTCATAGACCATGGTGACACTTTTGACCAGTTGTCCTATGAACCTCAACCAGATATTTAAATGGACCATCAGCCAGAATGCAGCCAGTCAATAAAACAGTCGACCAGACCATCAATGTGCCAGACTAAACTAGCCGATCAAGATTTGGCTTACCCAACGTGGCATGTGATCATCTAATCATACCATATTGTGACATTATTGTACACAAAAGGACTTACGGTAATAACTACTGAAAAAATAGTCACTTTATTTATTCATACAATTACAGGAAAAACACCACAATTAAAATCCAAAAATGTAGGCAGTATGGCAATACAATATCTATGGCTCTGATTTGTAGCATAGGACTATCTCCTCTCATCTAAGGTATCATTGGGAAGTGACCATTGTATCAACATCACATAAAGCATAGAGTAAGGTGCACTGAGTATCATGGGACCCATATTGTGACCTTTTTGGCAGGTAACAGACTGCCATCGGTTGGCATGATGATTTGCTTATAATGTCTTTATTATGATGATGGTCAAAATTGTTAAAATTGCCTGTTTTGGCCCACGTTTATCTTGTGTATGGGTGGCTTTAGGGCAGGGTAGGTTGACCAGGTAGAATTGTTTGAAGTTTTATAGGGTATCAGGGGCCAACTTTATCGGTAAACACAATCTCATGTGTCCTACAGAGTATTACTTAGAGGGGTACTCCGCCCCTAGACATCTTATCCCCTGTCCAAAAGGATAGGGGATAAGATGTCTGATCCCGGGGGTCCCCAGTGGCGATCTCCCTGCTACACCCCGCCTGTGACGTCATGGCTACGCCCCCTCAATGCAAGTCTATGGGAGGGGGCTTGGCCGTGATGTCACAAGTGGGACATGACCGTGACGTCACTAGCATCCGCCCAGCATCGCCAGTCATCCGGCATGGAGCGAAGTCAACTCCGTGCACCGGATGTCTGGGGTGCCGTAGCAGAGATCACAGGGGTCCCGATCGGCGGGACCACCACAATTAGTCATCTTATCTCCTAACCTTTTGGATAGAGGATAAGATATCTAGGGGTGGTGTACCCCTTTAAATGGATGATTGGCAACATGTCAGGAGACCTTCAGGAAGAAACCGCACCCCCCCCCCCCCTCCTTGGCACTCCAGACTGCATTTCCTGATTTTGGACTTCTGCCAGGCCAGCAGGAGTCCAAAGTCTGTGCAAGTGATGGGGGGGGGGGGGGGGGGGGGGGGGGGGGGGGGGGTTCCGGGAAATGTGCTCTGGACAAGTAGGGAGACACCTAGTGGCAGCTTTTTTAAACACAAAAAAAACTTTTTTTCAAACAAAGTACATTAGAAATACTTTTTATTTACCATAAGGAGTGCAATAGCAAAAATAAGTTTTAATGAGAGTGCCCATTTAAATCATGACCTGTGTGGGGCACTTGAGAACTGTGCTTGAGAAACACTATTCGAGGCCATAATCTTCTCCAACTTCTTCTAGATGTAGTTATAAAAGTTGGGGAAAATTTTTATCTATCAGGTTCAGTCTTGGACTCTTGTTTGCTCCAGAAGAAGTCACGGTGAAACCACCCGGTTAGTGGTTGGTTCCCTAGGCCTAGTGTCCAATTCTGGTTTGAAAACTCCAACTTTTAAAGAGACAGTAGACTCATTTTATTGGATCATGTCCTCTCCGTGCCGGCAGCATTCAGTAGGTGATGGGTCGTATATCTTACAAGGACCATGGATGAAATGCGTACGTGCGTACGGTAGTGATACATTTCGTGATAACTACATGGAAACAAATTATTACAACGCCTCCTTCGCCTTGTTCTTCTCCCCAATCTATCATGCTGTTACACGGCTGTCTGCTCGGTAGAAAGGGTATTCTATAACATTTAGTGGCACGAAGCAGTAGTAAGATAATCCATTACCGGCGCACCTTCAAAGCCGATCATTACAGATGACTCACTGCGTGCCCCCCTACCCCCTACATGACTGCAAGTGACAATGTAGACAGCTGAAGGGGAGCATCAGCCACCACCATGGCCTCATAAACCCATCTCCAAGCACCAGGTCCTGTATGTTTTCCCAGTCTTCATACACCGGATTCTTAAAATTCTCAACATTTTCCTTCCCCCCCCCTTTACTATATATATATATATATATATATATATATATATATATATATATATATATATATATATATATATATATATGTATGTATAAAGAGGTACTGAAGCAGCACTACCATGATGATGTCAAACGCAGGTGCCCACAGTCCACACAGCCTGGATCAAGGCTAAGCAGTATATATACAACAACGGATTGCAGTACTCTTATTTTCGTATATATATATGTGTATATATATATATTCTATATGTATATATATTTATAATGTAATTTTTTTTCTATTATTTTTTAAATTTCTTTTTTCATTACCCCCCCCCCCCCCTAGTTATATACTAGGTACCGCTTTTTTTTTTGCCGTATAAGACGCACTTTTTCTTCCCCAAAACTGGGGGGGAAAAGTCGGTGCGTCTTATACGGCGAATACATCCCTATCGCGGCGGTCCCTGCGGCCATCAACGGCCGGGACCCGCGGCTAATACAGGACATCACCGATCGCGGTGATGCCCTGTATTAACCCTTCAGGCGCGGCGATCAAAGCTGACCGCCGCGTCTGAAGGGAAAGTGACACTAACCCGGCTGTTCAGTCGGGCTGTTCGGGACCGCAGCGATTTCACCGCTGAATAGCCGGGTTAGTGCTTACAGGACACCGGGAGGGACCGTACCTGCCTCCTCGGTGTCTTCTCCGTTCAGGGATCCTCTGTATGGCCGGCGCTCTCCTTCCTCGTCATCACGTCGTCGCGTACGTGCTTCGGCGTGCGTAACGACGTGATGGCGGCGACGGAGAGCGAGGATACCCGGCCGGCAGCAGAGACGTTCTGGAGCGACGGGGACACGGCGACAGCGATGGAGCGACATCCAGGGCAGCGGTGACGGGTCCGGAGCGGCGGGGACACGTGAGTATTACCTCCTATGCAGTGGTCTTCAATCTGCGGACCTCCAGATGTTGCAAAACTACAACTCCCAGCATGGTAGTTGTAGTTTTGCAACATCTGGAGGTCCGCAGGTTGAAGACCACTATTGGGTTCAAAATCTTTATTTTTTTTTAGATTTTGCACCTATAAATTGGGTGCGTCTTATATGCCGGTGCGTCCTATAGGGCGAAAAATACGGTAGTTACCTATTTCTGATAAAGAAGGTGTCATTGCTCTTCTCAAGGGGGTCATCACCCAGCTTTCTTTCAGTCTTGACATGCACATCATGACGTTAATCAAGAGCGATAATGCCATCACTGCCTAAAGCAGTGTTTCTCAACTTGTGTGCCTCCAGCTGTTGCAAAACTACAACTCCCGGCATGTGCGTATAGCCCTAGGGGGAGCTATAGTAGCAGCCGTATTGGTTGTTTCCTAACCAGGGTGTCAACAGCTTTTGCAAAACTACAACTCCTAGCATGCTCGGACAGCCAAAGGCTGGGTGTTGTAGTTTTGCAACAGCTGGAGGCACACCGATTGGGAAACTTTGGCCTAAAGAGATTGACTGACTGGTCTTTCTGGGGTCTAAAAAAGCTGAGTGTCAACCCTAGGGGGAGCTATAGTAGCAGCCATATTGATTGTTATTTGCGGATTTTTTATTTTTATTTATATTTCATAAACTTTTTATTTTCCTTGCAAATTTTTTTTAGTTTTTGCAAAAAAAATTAAAAAAAATTAAAAAAAATTGCAAAAAAAAATAATAATAATATAAATATATATATATATATATATATATATATATATAATTTATATATATATATATATATATATATATATATATATATATATATTTTTTTTTTTTTGGTATGTTTTGGTTGTAACAACGTATCATGTGACTGGCAGAACTTCCTCCACATTCTGTGTAATTCCCTCAAGAGCCAGAGGTGCAAGATTTCCACCGTCCAAAAACATCCTGGGTGGAGGGAAAAGGAGGTGGTTAATTAGCTACGGGATCAATTGGCCATAGAAGTGTATGTGTTTATTGCAAGGGAGGGAAGGTATCAAATTATGGGGGGGGGGGGGGGGGGGCTTGCCTTGATTTTGGCCCGAACCAAGACCTTCCCCTGTCGAAATTCCTAAATGTAACATTTTGCGAAAAATATAAAAAAAAATTGGGTTTCAGAACTTCTAATTGTTGAAGACTTCTCTGCTAGTAAGGGGGGGGGGGGGGAGGAGGGACCAGTTAAAGGCAAAGGAAATCAACTCAGCGGCTTTCTTTTCAACAGCTGTTTTTAAGGCAGGAGGCATCCCCTTCCCTCCCCCTCAAACCATACCCTCCTCTCACACTCACATACAGGCGGCCCCCCTCCCCTCCTTACATCTGTCACTGCCCTTTACCCGCTGACGGCAGAGGTCCTCTCTGTCACTCAGGACAAGCCGTGTGAGTGTGTGTGGTGGGGGGGACCTTCCACACTGTTTTAGTGACAAACTGGGGACACTTCTTCTTCTTCGCCGATCCTGGTGGCATCGAGAGACGGGAGACCGAGAGGCCACTTCTTCTTCTTCTCCTTGTTCTTCTTCTCAATCTCCACACTCCCCTGTTCTTGCTCCAGTCTCCAGGGCCACTTCCCGGAGGAAGAGGGCCGGGAATAAGACAGTCATCGTGGCTCCCTGCTCGTAAGTACGTCCCTGCTTATTTTATTTTGTTTATTTCCCCTTCTCCAGCCGGCACAATCTGCAGGCTTAAGGGTCTCGTCATTAGCACTGGCTGAAAAGATTGTACACGCGCTCCTTATAAGGCATGGCTTATGGTATACACTTCAGGAGAGCCTAATCTCGCCGGCAAGGCCTCGCGTTTTATACCCTCCGGGGGGTCACCCGACTTTGGCTTACAGCGAGTTCCCCTCCGGTTCCTCTGGGTGGTTATGGTAGTGGGGGCCAAGTCAAGGGAAGACAGGCCAGGATGAGGCCAGGAAACACAACGTCTTGTTTATAATCGACAAGAACCATGTTTCCTTGTTGTAACGGAGAGCATATCCTGCATCCAACTTCCCGAATCCTGGAAACTCTAACCCCCCCCCCCCCCCCCAATCACCACCATCAACAACATCTTGCATACAGTTACATATGGTTGTCATCATCGTTGCATATACTTTACTGTACTAGGCCAAACATAACTAGTCTATCCTGTCCGCTGATTTAGATTGCAAGCTCTTTTGTCTGTCCAGTCTGCTGATTTAGATTGCGAACTCTTTGCTCTGTCCCGTTGGATTTAGATTGTTAGCTCTTTAGCTCTGTCCCGTCTGCTGATTTAGTTTGCAAGCTCTTTGCTCTTTCCCGTTTGATTTAGGTTGCAAGCTCTTAGTTCTTTCCCGTCTGCTGATTTAGATTGCAAGCTCTTTGCTCTGTCCCGTGTGCTGATTTAGTTTGCGAACTCTTTGCTCTTTCCCGTTTGATTTAGATTGCAAGCACTTTGCTCTTTCCATTCTGCTGATTTAGATTGCGAGCTCTTTGCTCTTTCCCATTTGATTTAGATTGCTAACTCTTAGCACTTTCCCATCTGCTTATTTAGATTGCGAGCTCTTTGCTCTGTCCCGTCTGCTGATTTAGATTGCGAGCTCTTTGCTCTTTCCATTCTGCTGATTTAGATAGCAAGCTATTTGCTCTTTCCCGTTTGATTTAGATTGCGAGCTCTTAGCTCTTTCCCGTTTGATTTAGATTGCAAGCTCTTTGCTCTTTCCATTCTGCTGATTTTAGATTGCGAGCTCTTAGCTCTTTCCATTCTGCTAATTTAGATTGCGAGCTCTTTGCTCTTTCCCATCTCCAGATTTAGATTGCGAGCTCTTTGCTCTAACCGCTGTCTTCTAGACAGTCCCTATCTTCTCTCCAGTTTGCATTCAAACCTATAGATCAGTGGTCTCCCAAACTGTGGACCTCCAGATGTTGCGAAACTGCAACTCCTAGCATGCCCGGACAGCCAACGGCTGTCCGGGCATGCTAGGAGTTGTAGTTTCGCAACATCTGAAGGTCCACAGTTTAAAGACCTCTACTATAGACCCCAGTCTTCTCAGCTGAACAGATTCCGCATTGCTATCACGGTCCTGCAGTTGAGGTTATGCTATCTAATATATACACATCCCTGCACGTGGTTTTAGTTGCTCAACCTGTGTGACATCCAAGGAAGTGAAACCTGGGTGTAGGAGGTGAGGTGTTACCGTGTGCTGGGTAATTGACGCCGATGTGCCGAAGCTCAGCCAAGTGTGTTTTTTTTTTTTCTTTCAAAGTGTAAAAGAGATTTAAAAAAAACTCCATTCCGACAAAAGAGGAACTTGTATGTAAATATATGGATAGGCTGGCAGCTTTAGTTTCCTTCATCTTGTGTGACTGTAGACAGCCGAATTCATTGGATACAAATTTTTGTGCTTTCACCAAATCATACTGAATTGTGATCAGAAACAGAACTCTTGTGATTGGTTGGGTTCTTCTAAACATTTCGGAAACTCAGGATTCGAACACTTGTTGGATTGGAAGGATTGGGGGGGAGGATATGTTGTTCTTTGATGTTTTAGTTGATGTTTTAGTCTTCCTTGACTATGTAAAGCACATTTTATGTGTGAGTAGGTTTCACTGATCTTCTGCCTCCAAATTTTGTAAATATTTAGAAATGATATTCCGATTGTTTGATCGTAGCGATCGACGGGTGTGATTAGATTTTACAGAATAGAATCTTTTGCATATGAAATACATTTTTTGTAAATATTTAAACCAAAAGTGAGAAGTGATCTCACAATTGTTTGATCGTAGAGATTGACGGGTGTGAGTAGATTTCACGGAATAGAATGTTTTCTGCGTACAAATCTTGTAAATATTTAATCGAAAGGGAGAAATGATCCCACAATTGTTTGAATGTAACAATCGAGGGGGGGGGGGGTCGTCTAGGGCCTAAGTTTACCCAAACTTCTACTTTGGATAATCTCCAGTTTAATGAGCAGCACATGGCGGCATGAGGTCATATGGCGCTCACACATGTTCCAAATAAATGACAGGTGCGGTCATAGGTCATCAGAGAAGGATAATGAAAGCAACGGTCTGATAGGTTAGAACATCGGGGATATTGCTTTGTATGCATGTAAAGCCATTGGAATATTGTTGCGGTCACAAAATGCGTTTTGTGTTCACGTAATTCATTTTGTGCCTTTTTAGTGAATTTTTGGATACAATCTATGTAAAAAGACTAATCTCACCCATGGGTTTGACCATAGCAATATAGAGAGTTTGGTCTTTCTTTTTTGTGTTTTTGAATAGTAGGTTTTGTTTCTGTGCTTCCTTTTGGTTTTCAGCACATAAACTCTCTAACTTGTGTACCTTCTGTACTTCTAGACAGTATAGTGTCTTGAACCTCTTTTATATAAAAATATGTCTTAAACCTCTTATAGTGTCTTAAAAGAGTGGAGTAGTTTTGTAGTTTCACAAATTGAAAATCATTTAAATGCTGTATGTTGGTGTCATCTTTGTCTGTGATGGGGAGAACGTTACCTGTGATGGGGGAGACCATTATCTATGATGGGGGAGAACGTTATCTGTAATGGGGGAGAACGTTATCTGTGATGGGGGAGACCATTATCTATGATGGGGGAGAACGTTATCTGTGATGGGGAGAACGTTATCTGTAATGGGGGAGAACGTTATCTGTGATGGGGGAGACCGTTATCTATGATGGGGGAGACCGTTATCTGTAATGGGGGAGACCGTTATCTATGATGGGGGAGACCATTATCTATGATGGGGGAGAACGTTATCTGTGATGGGGAGAACGTTATCTGTAATAGGGGAGAACGTTATCTGTGATGGGGAGAATGTTATCTATGATGGGGAGAACGTTATCTATGATGGGGGAGACAGTTATCTGTGATGGGGGAAACCGTTATCTGTGATGGGGGAGAACATTAATAGGAATTAAATAAATAAATATCCATTAAAGCCAACAAAATGGAGTCCAGCCACAAGCAAACTAAACTGAAACCTTTTCCTTGCAGCGCCCCTAGAGACAGAAATGCATATTGATTCCAGGATTTCCTGGTCTTCAGATGAGACTGGAGAACTTTCGCAGGTTACTAAGATTTTGTGATGGTATCATTATACATATGTGTGGTATATAGATTAAGCGTTTATTCTTTTATTTTTTTTCTTCTTATAGTGGTGAGTACTGGTAGTGTCGGGACTGTTGTAAAGTGACCAGTATTTGTACAATGTGATGGGTGGAGACGTGATCAACTGGAAGGAGTTCTGTGAAGTCTGTATCAGATATGTCCTATTCGGTGTATTGGGTCTTAGTTGGTCGTAGTTCAAGTAGTTACATATGTTCGGTCTCCGTTTGTTATGTCCATTGGCAAATGGGTTTGTTGCAAACACATTCTTTAGATCTTCACTGGTTGTATCGTATTTAGTTGGGTCTTTGCCTAGGAAAACCTGTTTTTTGTTTCATTCGATTAAGACTTGGGCAAATATATTTATTGGGTCTTCACTAGACATATGCTATGTGGTTATGTCTTTGGGTCTCGATTGGTTACATTCTGCTTGTATCTGTCTGTTGGGTCTTCATTGGACATGCCCTATGGATTTTTATCTGTTGGGTCTTCATTGGACATGCCCTATGCAATTTTTTTTCTATTGGATATTTATTATACAGATTTTTTTTTTGTTGAGTCTTCCCTGGATATGTGGGTCTCCATTGTTAACATACTTATGTTGGGTCTTTATTGGTTACTTCCCATGTAGATACAACTGTCGTGTCTTCATTGCTTACTTCCATGAACATCTGTTTGGTCTTCATGGTTACGTCCCATAAAATTCTATTGAGTCTTCTCTTGACATGGCCTTTGTCTGTCTTTGATATGGCCGGTTGCTTCCTATGCAGATATATAGATATGGTTCTCAGTCGGATATATGTTCTGCGTAGATAAGTTTGTTGTTGTTGATCCAACCACTCATTGGATCACTGTTGAGTATGTGCTCTACAGATTTTTCCTTGGAACAAATCCAGTGGATACCCAATGGACAATTATACTGCTCACGTGCAAGCCAGATCCCACCACCAGGATCCTTCATAACCACAACTGGTCACTTCATCCCCCCTATTGCGATATTTGGTGATCCTTTTGGTTGGACTTAGCGATTTAGGCCTCAGTACACCTCTGCCATTTGGAACCAGTGGTAAGCATTGTAAGTAAAGGTAAAACATTGATAGCTTTGCCCATTCCGATTCCGTAGAATGTGCGCGACTTGTCCTGCTGCCTGTATACCATCACCCCCAGTGGGCTATCAGCGTACGCTCTGACCCTCCCCCACCTTGTAGTAGAGGAAGCTGTGCTGTACGAGGCCTTCGTGCATGTTTTCAGCGTGAATCTTAGTTCCTTTTTTTTTTTTGCTTCTGGTGTAAACTACTCATCCTCAGCTTTTAGCACTTTTTGAAGAAACTGCTATATCCTCGAACAGACCTATAACACCAACACAGGTCTTCAGTACATAGACCCCCACCTACCACCATTACTACCACCACCACCACCAACTGGTGTAATGTGACCCCCCCCTAATGTTCCTTAGATCCACAGGTTCTGAATTGTCAACTGTTCCAGCTTAACAAAGACTGACAAATAAAGTTTATTGAAGGGCTGCAAATCAAAACAATCAGAATTCAGCTTTTCCTTTCAATTCTGAGCCAGCTCTGGTTGCTATGGCTACAGAGGCCTAGGTTACTAAATGAAATCTCAGCCTGTGCTTTATTTTTATTTTTTTCAATCAACTTTATGTATACAGTTCTGGAGAACAACCTTTAAACAGTGGAGCAGCAGCTTATTATAAAACTGACGGTCGAATAATTGTAATGTAAATGACGCTTGGTTCTGGACATTTTTTATTTTCCATCTTTGAACGCAGTGATTGTCGGGCTGGATACGCGGTCAATTGTGTTTACTTGCAAAATACTTGTGAAGTTGCTCACGGGCCCGGCTGCCATGTTACTGTGAAAGTCTATACCTCTTGTCGCGTCTCTGTGTACGCTGTCTACACCGAAAGATGTCTGCCATCATAGGAGGTCGCTCTCTGTATATAACCTCTACACAGGGAGAGATGTTCCAAGATGGCGGCCAGTGTGCCAAAGTGGCATTTGAGGGGGTCACTGCTTAAAGCAGTGTTTCCCAAACAGCGTGCTTCCAGCTGTTGCAAAACTACAACTCCCAGCATGCCCGGACAGCCAACGGCTGTCCGGGCATGCTGGGAGTTGTAGTTTTGCAACAGCTGGAGGCACATTGTTTGGGAAACACTGTCTTAAACAGTAACTCTATTGAACGCCTATAAAAAAAAAAAACACTAGCCCATACGGCCATATTTTTACATCCATATTATTGCCAGATCCAATGACCCCGAACTGACAGCTGTTTGTGCACTATTTGGCTAGTGTGAACCTAGCCTTAAAGGGGTACTCCACTGGGAAAAAAAAAACATTTTTTAAATCAACTGGTGCCAGAAAGTTAAACAGATTTGTAAATGACTTCTATTTAAAAAAAAAAATCTTAATCCTTCCAGTACTTATCAGCTGCTGTATGATCCACAGGAAGTTCTTTTTTCTTTTTGAATTTCCTTTCTGTCTGACCACAGTGCTCTCTGCTGACACCTCTGTCCATATCAGGAACTGTCCAGAGCAGGAGAGGTTTGCTATGGGGATTTGCTTCTACTCTGGACAGTTCCTGACACAGACAGAGGTGTCAGCAGAGAGCACTGTGGTCAGACAGAAAGAAAAAAGAAAAAAGAACTTCCTGTGGAGCATACAGCTGCTGATAAGTACTGGAAGGATGAAGATTTTTAAATAGAAGTAATTTACAAATCTGTTTAACGTTTTGGCACCAGTTGATGTAGAAAAAAATAGTTTTCCAGTGGAGTACCCCTTTAATATGCTTTCTCTATGCTTTTTCTACCTTCTCTCATCTACCTGGATGGACGTAGATAGGGGGCTGTTCGCTAGGTTCTTACACTGTATGGGTTTGTTCACACATACTATATACGCTGCAGATTTTCATTGACTTAGGGCCCATTCACACTATGGAATATCCTGCCCGGAGAACTTTCAGGGGGAGGCAGCCCGTGGCAGGCACTGCCGGAATCCTTAATCAGTCGGTGCTAGGACCGCATGGACTTGCGCCATCTCCATTGACGGTAATACATTTCCAAGCATATTCCACCATTAGAGTCTGGAACAAAATCTTCCGCCATGGAAATTGAAAACAGTGGGAGGCTGCTGCATGGGAATGTCCATAGTCTGAATGGGCCTTACGAGCAGAAAATCTGCAGGGGAAAGAAAACCTGCCGCATATATGAACACACCCTGAACTGACTTAGTAGTCCCTTTATCTACATGAGGCATGAAGGGAACACTATGGCCCCCGATATCCAGTGGTGCATCTTGGCATTGCCCAGCATGCGCCACTGTGAAGGAATCTCCCTGTAGACCAGCAATATGTGGCAGCATTTTTTATCTCCCATAAGGGTGCGTTCACACGGCCGCCTGTCCCCATTTTTGTATCCCCGTTTCGGTTCCGTTCTTGCAGGCTGTAAACAGATTAAAAATGGTTTGTAAAAAAAATCCCATTGACATGAATGGGATTTTTTTTAAATCAGTTTACACTCGTTGGTACCCTTCTGCACTCATATTTTAGTTTTTTCGACAGCAGAAAAAACTTTAAAAAAAAAAGAAAAAAAAAGAAGAAGAAACGGATACAGTCAAATTTAACATTGAAGTCTATGGAAAACGGATGAGCCTTTAATGTCATTCATTTGCATCCGTTTTTTCAATCAGTTTTTTTTATCCCTTTTTACTTCTGAGCAAAATAATTTTTTTTTTTTGGGGGGGGGGGGGGTTTATTAACTGAACAATAACGGATACAAACGTTTTTTTTTTTTTTTTAAGTCTGTTTTCATTTTTGATGGGAGAAGAACGGGACGGGTCTAGACGGCCGTGTGAACGCAGCCTTACCCAGTTCATGTCACAATGAAGTATTTACTATTAACAGAATTTATTTATTTGTTTATTTTTTTTTTATTATAATTTTTCTATTTTAACCCTTTCAGTTGATCATATCCGGCAGTTCAATATTATGGGGGGCATTGGATTACCGGCCGTATTTTGTGTATTTTCTTGAGACTTCTGGGGGGGGGCGGGGATGGTTGTCACCTTGGTGGAGCCGCATGGATGTGGCAGGTGAAGGGTTAACCCCTCCAGGGTGTTAAATAGACAGGTTTTTGTGTTTTTTTTTTTTCTAATAGATGTATGAGTGGTGACAGGCGGCAGCTGAGAGGCAGCTGTCTGCTCGTATCTCAACGGCTGCCCAGCCCTGTGCTGGCACGAGCTGTGAAAAGAGGCACTGTGTGAATGGGATGCGTGCGGTGGGTGAGGTTTTTACCCCTCCTGGCGGTGGGAGGGCTTCTCACATGAGCCCCAACTGCCCCCCAGCCCCCCTCCCAGCATCTGGCAAAATTGCTTTATTATTCATCTGTTCGATGTCATCCTAGATCCAGTATAGAGGACGGGGTGACCTTCACAAGGTCATGGCGCCATCTCTCCGGTTTTCGGGGGGTTAATCGCGGTGAAACACTCCGTTCAGTGATGCGGAGCTCCTTTTCATGGCGTTGGGGCCCCTGGTGGAGCCTGGGGTGGATTGACCTTGTATGATACTGTATTCTGCATCTTGGCCACCCATGAGCATAGAGATTTACTTTCACCCCCCCTATAACAGGGTCCCCCAACCCGTAGCCTTCCTGTGCTTGCAAGCCTACAACTCCCATCATGCATGACGGGAGTTGTAGTTTTGCAACATTTAAAGAGCCACAGGTTGGGGATCGCTGTCCTACAGCAAGCCGAACATGTGTGTAACTCATGGAAGTGGTGCCACCTAGTGGACAAATAATTATGTAAAACACCAGTCATCTCTCTAATGCTTTTATAGGTTCTCCAACCTAAAGCCTTGCTGTGGTTGCAAAACTACAACTCCCATCATTCCCTGACAGCCACCGTCTGAAGAGCCAAAGGTTGTAATTCATAGAAACAGTGCCCCCTGGTGGACAAATTACTATGTAAAACCCCAGTCATCTCTCTAGTGCTAATTTACAGGTTCCTCCCCCCTCCCCCCCTAACCTGTAGGCTTCCTGCAGTTGCAAGGCATAATGGAAGTTGTAGTTTTGCAACATTGAAGAGCCAAAGGTGGTTATTCTTCGAGATGACTGGGGGTTTACATAGTAATTTGTCCACCAGGGGGCATTATTTCTAAGTGCTAGTGCTAATTTACAGTCCCCCCCAACCTGTAGCCTTCCTGCGGTTGCAAAACTACAACTCCCATCATGCCCTGACAGCCGGAGGCTGTCAGGGCATGATGGAAGTTGTAGTTTTGCAACATTGAAGAGCCACAGCTTGTAATTCATAGAAATGGTGCCCCCTGGTGGACAAATTACTATGTAAAACTCCAGTCATCTCTCTAGTGCTAAGTTACAGGCCCCCAACCTGTAGCCTTCCTGCTGTTGCAAAACTACAACTCCCATGATGCCCTGACAGCCTCCGGCTGTCAGGGCATGATGGAAGTTGTAGTTTTGCAACATTGAAGAGCCACAGGTGGTTATTCATAGAAGTGGTGCCCCCTGGTGGACAAATTACTACGTAAAATCCCAGTCATCTCTCTAGTGCTAAGTTACAGGTCCCCCCAACCTATAGCCTTCTTGCAGTTGAAAAACTACAACTCTCATCATGCCCTGACAGCCTCCGACTGAAGAGCCACAGGTTGTAATTCATAGAAATGGTGCCCCCTGGTGGACAAATTACTATGTAAAACCCCAGTCATCTCTCTAGTGCTAATTTACAGGTTCCTCCCCCCCCCCCCTAACCTGTAGGCTTCCTGCAGTTGCAAGGCATGATGGAAGTTGTAGTTTTGCAACATTGAAGAGCCAAAGGTGGTTATTCTTCGAGATGACTGGGGGTTTACATAGTAATTTGTCCACCAGGGGGCATTATTTCTAAGTGCTAGTGCTAATTTACAGTCCCCCCCCCCCCCCCAACCTGTAGCCTTCCTGCGGTTGCAAAACTACAACTCCCATCATGCCCTGAAGAGCCACAGGTTGTAATTCATAGAAATGGTGCCCCCTGGTGGACAAATTACTATGTAAAACCCCAGTCATCTCTCTAGTGCTAAGTTTTTGTTTGGTCTCTGTTTCTGAAGCAACTAAATTTGTGATTTATTTTTTTAAATTAAATAAAAAATAAAAAAAAAACATAAAAAACATGGCCGCCATCACCACATGAAGCCTGTAAGTGGCGTTGCGGTTTATTTTAAGCATGGGCATTGCTGGGTATTCTACCATTTCTCCGTCAGTGCCCCCCCTCTCCCTTTGAGATGTGGCATCAGGTATTGCCCACATGCCAATCACACCTCTTAGCCTAACACAGAGCGCCTGTCGACGCCTGGCGCGGCAAAAAAACAAACAAGACCCCGGCTTCTTCTCCTCGCTGCCAGTGTTTTTTTTTCTTCTCTGGATCAGCGAGCAGGAGATGCTGAGGCAGCAAGTCAATCAGAGCCTCTCCTTGTCTGTGCCACTGCAAACACATCACATGGCCGCCAGCCCTGCTCCCTGTGCCGCTCTTCTCCCCTCGTCAGCACGGGCACCTCGCTGTGCCGGAGCTGATGCCACGCTTTACCAATTCGTACGCTTAAAAACAAACAAAATGTATATATTTTTTATCTCTCTCGCCACCTAAAACTTAATAAAAACATCCTGGAGTCGTCTTCTACAAGGTCTTAAAAGTTTTATTTTTTTATTGTATCAGTTTCTGGGAAAGCTGGGTGGCCACCAGTATAGCCACCATTGCCGCTCCTACAGCGTCTGTCATGAAGATTTCCTCTTACCTGAAAAATATCTACCTATTTGTGCATCACTATGGGTAGATTTGCCATTCAGGAGTCTGGGAAAGGTTGGGTGACAACCAGTATAACCACCATTACCGTTGCCACAGGGGCTGTCATCCAGATTTTATTAGACAGGAATGGGAAAATCTACCTATTTGTGCATCAGTATGGGCAGATTTGCCATTCAGGAGTCTAGGAAAGCTGGGTGACAACTAGAATAGCCACCATTGCCGTTCCTACAGGGTCTGCTAGAAAGATTTCCTCTTAGCAGAAAAAATATCTACCTATGACAGATTTGTCATTCAAGAGTCTGGGAAAGTTGGGTGACAACCAATATAGTCCCACAGGGGCTGTCACCCTGATTTCCTCAGAAAGGAATGGGAAAAAAATCAACCCATTTATGCATCAGTATGGGCAGATTTGCCATTCAGGAGTCTAGGAAAGCTGGGTGACAACCAGTATAACCACCATTGCCGTTCCTAAAGGGTCTGTCAGAAAGATTTCCTCAAAACAGAAAAATTATCTACTTATTTGTGCATCAGTATGGGCAAATTTGCCATTCAGGGGTCTGGGAAAGCCGAGTGACAACCATTATAGTTGCCATTACCTTTTCCACAGGGACTGTTACCCAGATTTCCTAAGACAGAAATGGGAACATCTACCCATTTGCGCATCAGTATAGTCAGGTTTGCTATTCAGGAGTCTGGGAAAGCTGAGTGACAACTCATATAGTGGCCATTACAGTTCCCACATGGGCTGTTACCCAGATTTCCTCAGACAGAAATGGGAAAATTAACCTATTTGTGCATCAGTACAGAAAGATTTGCCAGTTAGGGGTCTTTGGAAAGCTGGGTGACATCTAATATAGTCACCAGATTTCTTTAGACAGGGATGGGAAAATCTACCTATATGTGCATCTGTATGGGAGATTTGGCATTCAGTGCTCTGGGAAAGCGTAGTTACAACCAGTACAGCTGCCATTGCAGGTGACACAGGGGCTCTCACTCGGACTTCCTCAGACAGCATCCGTATAGGCAGATTTGCCATTCAGTGGTCGGGGAAAGCTGAGCGATGGCCTTTGCTCGGACTCTAATGGCAACTGTTAGCTTAAATGGAGAAAAGGCACGATGTCAAGGGTGTATTTGCATTTAAGGGGTCTGGGAAAGCTGAGTTGCAGCCCATGTGGGTACTGTAATGGTGATTTGCTGTTCAGGAGAATGGAAAAGCTGGGTGACAACAAAATAAATTATATATAAAGTTGCAGATATACGGCAATGCAATGGCCGATATTTATCCAACCAATCCTCCAACTCCCGGAATGTTGCACCATATACTTCACCGGTGTTTCCCAACCAGAGTGCCTCCAGCTGTTGCAAAACTACAACACCCAGCATGCCCGGACAGCCGTTGGCTGTCCGGGCATGCTGGGAGTTGTAGTTTTGCAACAGCTGGAGGCACCCCTGGTTGGGAAACACTGACCTATACTATATACTACTATATAGTCCAACATGCTGGGAGTTGTAGTTCTAAAACAGCTGGAGGCACCCCTGGTTGGGAAACACTGACCTATACTATATACTACTATATAGTCAAACATGCTGGGAGTTGTAGTTTTGCAACAGCTGGAGGCACCCCTGGTTGGGAAACACTGACCTATACTATATACTACTATATAGTCCAACATGCTGGGAGTTGTAGTTCTAAAACAGCTGGAGGCACCCCTGGTTGGGAAACACTGACCTATACTATATACTACTATATAGTCAAACATGCTGGGAGTTGTAGTTTTGCAACAGCTGGAGGCACCCCTGGTTGGGAAACACTTACCTATACTATATACTACTATATAGCACAACATGCTGGGAGTTGTAGTTTTGCAACAGCTGGAGGCACCCCTGGGTGGGGAAACACTAAAGGATGCCGGTCTGGCCTCATCCCCCAATAGTCTGCGGTGACGTCTGGCTGCTAACAGAGAACAAATGGGCTCTTGTGGTCAGGCCACGTCAGAACAGAACAAAAGTCCGCATTTGGTCATTGGTATTTAGCAGCACCCGCTTGGTTGTGCAGCTGTTATCTCTAAAGTGTCGCCTCTTAACCCCTTCACTGCCTTAGTAAATGTATCGGAATATTTCTATTAGACCTTAGTTGCCACATTATGGTTGATAATATCATTATTATTATTTTTATAATAATTTAATTATTATTTATTTTTTAATTACATTTTATATGGTATATATTATTTTAATTTTTTTATACAATTATATAAAGTTATTTATTGCCATTTAATTTATTTATTTTATTTATTGGCATTTTTTTTTTTATTCCACCGCTCCATTAGGCCCACAGCTCCCCCCTCTGTATCCATCATATTAATACACTCATGGCCTTAGTAATGGGTTTCCGTGTAGGTAGGCATCCGCGACAAGGAAATTTATAGTAAAAAAGGATGACACAAGGGGCGATCCCATGATCCCCGTGGGCAGGGAGTTACTGCCAATTCATCAAAAATCTGCAACTGCTCCATATAATTAAAACTATATGAAGTACCGTATGTAAAATAAAAAGTGCTGCTATCTATAATTAAGAGAAAATGTATTAAAAAAAAATGAAGACTGCTGTATGTCAATGAAAGAAGTATATAAAATATCAAGTATAAAAAGTGCTGCTATATATAATTATATAAAAAATAAAGGCAGCTATATGTCAATAAAAAAAAGTATATAAAATATGAGGTATAAAAAAATAAAAACTGCCGCTATCTATAATTTAGAGAAAAAAAAGACTGCTCTATGTAAACGAAAGAAAGTATCTAAAATATCAAGTATAAAAAATACTGCTATATATGTTATAAAAAATATTAAAAATAATGACAGCTATATATAAATGAAAAAAGTATCTAAAATATGTAGGTATACAAAATAGAAAGTATATGAAATAAAAAGTGCTGCTATCCATAATTAGGAAAACATATATATATAAAATATAAAATGCTATATGTGAAGAAAAAAAAGTGTGGGTGTGTATATGTATATATAGTGTCATGGCCGTAAATCTTGGCACCCCTGAAATTTTCTCACAGGAAAGGATTGCAGTAACACATGTTTTGCTATACACATGTTTATTCCCTTTGTGTGTATTGGAACTAAACCAAAAAAGCAAATTGGACATAATGTCCCCAAACTCCCAAAATGGGCTGGACACAATTATTGGCCCCTTAACTTAATATTTGGTTGCTCACCCTTTGGAAAAAATAAGTGAAATCAGTGTCTTCCTATAACCATCAATAAGCTTCTTACACCTCTCAGCCGGAATGTTGGACCACTCTTCCTTTACAAACTGCTCCCGGTCTCTTATTGGAAGGCGCCTTTTCCCAGCAGTAATTATAAGATCTCTCCACAGGTGATCAATGGGATTTAGATCTGGACTCATTGCTGACACTTCAGAACTCTCCAGCGCTTTGTTGTTATCCATTTCTCGGGCTTTTTGACGTATGTTTGGGGTCATTGTCCTGCTGGAAGACCCAAGATCTCGGACACAAACCCAGCTTTCTGACACTGGGCTGTACAGTGCGACCCAAAATCTGTTGGTAATCCTCAGATTTCATGATGTCTTGTACACATTCAATGCACCCAGTGCCAGAGGGAGCAAAACAACCCAAAACATCACTGACCTCCACCATATGTCACTGTAGGTACTGTGGTCTTTTCTTTGTAGGCCTCGTTCCGTTTTCGGTAAACAGTAGAATGATGGGCTTTACCAAAAAGATCTATCTTGGTCTCATCTGTCCACAAGACGTTTTCCCAGAAGGATTTTGGTTACTCAAGTTCATTTTGGTAAAATGTAGTCTTGCTTTTTTTTGTCTCTGTGTCAGCAGTGGTGTCCTCCTGGGTCTGCTCCATAGTGGGGTCCTCCCGGGTCTCCTCCATAGTGGGGTCCTCCTGGGTCTCCTCCATAGCGTTTCATTTCATTTTAAATGTGGACGGATAGTTCACATTGACACTTATGCTCCCTGAGCCTGCAGGACAGCTTGAATATCTTTGGAACTTGTTTGGGGCTGCTTATCCACCATCCGGACTATCCTGCATTGACACCTTTCATCAATTCTTCTCTTCCGTCCACGCCCAGGGAGATTATCTACAGTGCCATGGGTTGTAAACTTCTTGATAATGTTGCGCACTGTGGACAATGGCAAATCTAGATCTCTGGAGATGGACTTGTAACCTTGAGATTTTTGATATTTTTCCACAATTTTGCTTTTCAAGTCCTCAGACAGTTCTCTTCTCCTCTTTCTGTTGTCCATGCTTAGTGTGGCACACACACACACACGCAATGCAAAGACTAAGTGAACTTCTCTCCTTTTTCTCTGCTTTCAGGTGTGATTTTTATATTGCCCACACTTGTTACTTGCCCCAGGTGAGTATAAAGGAACATCACATGCTGGAAACAATCTTATTTATCCACAATTTTGAAAGGGCGCCAATAATTTTGTCCAGCCCATTTTTGGAGTTTGGTGACATTATGTCCAATTTGCTTTTTTTCCTCCATTTTTTGGTTTAGTTCCAATCCACACAAAGGAAATAAACATGTGTATAGCAAAACATGTGTTACTGCAATCCTTTCCTGTGAGAAATACTTAATTTTCTAGAAAAATTTCAAGGGCCACGGTGCGTGTGTGTGTGTGTATATATATGTATTTGTGTGTTTGTGTATATATATATATATATATATATATATATATATATATATATATATATATTAGGCACACAAAAATAAAAAGTATATAAAATAAAAAGCGCTGCTATCTATAATAAAGAAAAAAAATATATGAAAATATATAAAATAATAAAGACTGCTATACATCAATGAGTAAGTATATATAAAATGTAAAGTATAAAAAGTGTTCCTTCTTATTTATAGCAGTGTTTCCCAGCCAGCGTACCTCCATCTGTTGCAAAACTACAACTCCCAGCGTGCCCGGACAGCCGAAGGCTGTCCGGGCACGCTGGGACTTGTAGTTTTGCAACAGCTGAAGACACGCTGGCTGGGAAACACCACTATATATAATTAAGAAAAAACATAAAGTATAAAAAATAAAAACTCTTTTTATATAAAGGTGAAAAATGGAAATGTGTGTGTGTGTGTGTATATATATATATATATATATATATATATATATATATACACACACACACAAAAAATATAGATTATCCAATGCCAGAACGGAGAGATGTTATTGATTTTATATACATACACGCACACATGTTTGTATGGCGCGGTATATTACCTGCACAGTGGCGGTTTCAGACCTATTGTCTCTCAGAAGCCATTTTGTTTCCGGCCTGCAGGCGTTCTTAAATATCAGGGTGGACCTGGCGCGTTCGGTGTGTATAGAATCGCTGCTGGTTCTGCTCATTTCAGAGAGGTAAATGAGTTTGGTAGCCCGGGCACCCCGGACTCTCATTGATATTAACCCAGAGGTTTTTTTTATCTCTGCCCTAATCCATTTTTCTGCCGGGGCTGGCGCAGCAGAGCGTCGCGTCTACATCTTCGCTTTATATCAGCGATCTGCAGAAATCTAGGTCACCAACATAATTTCTCCCCTCTGGGAGGTTGCCAGAATCAGACCTCAATTTTTCTTTGTAGTCTCCGTAGGATTGTACTTAGATTGTACCTTCTCCTCCTAGGAAGCTAATTGAGATGAGCGATGGAGGCCGCGATTGAAACACCTGGTGGTAGGGGGCGGTGTAAGCGGCCTCCATTTTTTTTCCTTCCTCTGTGCTTTAACCAGTATGCTGTTGATAACGTGGTTGTTTTTATTTTAAAAAAAATGTATTCAGATCCATCAAATCCAGGCCTTCGTTCATTTGAGAGAGTCTGGTTGCTATGGATGTTGTGCTTAGCAACCTCTTTTAAATGAAGTTTTCAGGCAGACTTTGGCATGTTAAGTGGCCTCCGTTTTCCCCCCTTTCTCAGTGCTTCACTTTTTAAGCAGCATGACTGCCATTTTGGCCCGAGCCCGGATCGTTTCGGTGGTCGACCACGTTGACCTCAAATCCAGGCTTCAGACATTTGAGAGTCTGGTTGCTATGGATGTTGTGCTTACCAACCACTTTTATCTGAAGTTGCCAGGCAGACTTTGTCATGTTAAGCGGCCTCCATTTCCCCCCCCCCCCCCCCTTTCACTGTGCTTCACTTTTTAACCAGTACCACTAGCATTTGGCCCGAGCCCGGATCGTTTCGATGGTCGAAAAAAAGTTGACATCAAACCCAGACTTCTTTCATTTGAGAGAGTCTGGTTGCTATGGATGTTGTGCTTAGTAACCACTTTTCTATAAAGTTGTCAGGCAGACTTTGTCATGTTAAGCCTGTGTGTAAGCGACCTCCATTTTTTTCCCTTCCTCAGTGCTTCCCTTTTTAACCCGCGTGACTGCCATTTGGCCCGAGCCTGGATCATTTTGATGGTCGACCACGTTGACATCAAATCCAGGCTTCAGACATTTTAGAGTCTGGTTGCTATGGATGTTGTGCTTAGCAACCACTTTTATATAATGTTGTCAGGCAGACCTTGTCATGTTAAGCCTGTGTGTAAGCGGCCTCTGTGTTTTTTTTCCCCCCTTCCTCAGTGCTTCCTCATTGAGCCTGTGTTTCCCAACCTGGGTAGCTCCAGCTGTTGCAAAACTACAACTCCCAGCATGCCCGGACAGCCAAAGGCTGTCCGGCCACGCTGGTAGTTGTAGTTTTGCAACAGCTGTTGACACCCTGGTTAGGAAACACTGCATTAGCTTTGTGCCGTCTAAATCTATATATATATAATATATTGTCACACCTATCCATGGGGTAGAACCTCCTAGTGATTGTACTTGGGAACGTCCGTGTCCCCATGACAACACTTCTGATGTGTATTAAAAGGAAACTCTAGTCATGAGGACGTATCCCCTTATCCATGGGATCCTGTGGATAGGGGATAAGTACTTATGTACAGGAGTTCCCCTTTAATTTACTGACCTTTGGATACAAATCACCCTCCGCATCAATATTCACCTATATACCTCCTTAGATAGCCAAGATATAGACATTGCTCTGGATGAGGGTTATGCGTGTAAGACTGCGGTTTACATAAGAAGTGTTGTCATAGTATGTTAAAAAATTGACAACACTTTATAGATGGATAGCATACATTTCCAAGCCAAGATATAGACCTTGCTATGGATTGGGAGATATGCAAGACTGTGGTTTACATAAGTGTTGTCATAGTATGTGAAAAAAAAAAATTGCCCCTATGACAACACTTCTTATGTAAATATATATACAAAATCACCACCCACATCAATGCCTGTGTCGTGGCTGACTCGCAAATCTCTGCTTGCTATGAATGTATATAGGTGAATATTGATGTGGATTCAGAAGTGTTGTCATAGGGGCAGTTTTTTCATGTACTGTATTTCTTTCTATATCACTTCAGGTTATTTTGTAGTGCTATGTTTTAATATTAGTCTTGCTATGCCAAACTATGGTTACTGCCTCCTCGTAACGGAGACTGCCATTTAGCGTTGGCTCCGCCCTGAAAATGGCTGCTCCCGTACTGCTGTCTGTTCTATCTATCTATCTATCTATCTATCTATCTATATATATATATATATATATATATATATATATATTCCTCATGTATCAATAATTCAGCTTGTACTGGAAACATTAGCCTTTAAATGGTTGCCCCGGGCAACCAGGTCCTGGTGAGGCCTAGTATATGGATCGCATCCTTTCTCAACAAGCTTTATTTAAATGAACACAAAAAAATTGATGGTCTGTATCAGTGTTTCTCAATGGTCCTCATAACAATAATTCAGCTTGTCCTGGAAACATTAGCCTTTGAATGGTTGCTCCGGGCAACCAGGTTCTAGTGAGGCCTAGTATATGGATCACATCCTTTTTCAACAAGCTTTATTTAGATTAACACAAAAAAATGGTCTGTATCAGTGTTTCTCAAGCAGTGTGCCTCAGCTGTTTCAAAACTACAAACCCCCAGCATGCCCGGACAGCCTTTGGCTGTCCGGGCATGCTGGGGATTGTAGTTTTCCAACAACTGCAGGCACACTGATTGGGAAACAATGGTCTATATTGTACTTTTTGGATGGCCAGACTCATGTAGTGTTATTCTAGGCCTTGCAGTTCTACAGTTGTTCCTTAGTTGTTTTTTTTTGTATTTCTTATAAGTTGCGTAACAGAGGAATTTTTTTATTTTTTATTTTTTTGTTCTCGAAAGGAACAATGCAAACAGCCGTCACACCATTGCGTTGCACTTAAGCGTAAGAAATCGAAAAATTGAAGCAAACAGTGGGGGCGACATACGATTAAAGTCGTCATTGCTGCCTGCACTGCAGTTAACTAGAACTGTTTCCCTCCTTAAGGGTTAATGTGATGGAACGATTTGGCTTAATCGGCGGGCGTAAAAAAAAAAAAAGAAAAAAATGTCAGGAAATCAGAGTATGGTGCAAATTATTGATCTGTTTCCGGAAAAGCTGGGTGACCACCAGTATGGTGGCACTGTATGGATACCTACAAGGGATTTGTATTTTAGATCTGCCATTCGGGCCTTTAGGAAAGATGAGTGATAGCCTAAATTAGTTGGCACTCATCTTACGTTATCTTTTCCTTCCGTGCAGGATGCTTTTTTTGGTGTTAATGGAACAGATTAGGATTTTTGGCAAAATTTGAGTCTGGTTTTCACTTGTGGTGTATCTGTAACCCAGGACGTGTCAGCGCGGGGTTGGGGGCGATGCGCACAGTGGAATCTCTTGGCCCCTCGTCCTGCATTCCCGGCACCTACACATCATTACTTGTGGAGAGGAAAAGGTCTCTTTCGCAAGACACGAGGGGAACAGGTGAGGTGTGCCGTCGCCTGCCACCACTGTTTGCATCTGTTGCCATGGAAACGGCTGCAGATATCCCTGTGTTTGCCATAATTGGGGCAAGGAATAAAAGCCAGACCCCTGCATAACATGTACTTTACCGTTCGGCTGGGTCATGGCCCTCCTCTCCTTGATTCGTAGCCGGGTCTACGTTCGCCATTCTCATCCGGGGAAATTGCTGTTTCATTTTCCAGAGCATGGAAAAGCCAAGTCAATGAGCGACTGTGTCAGCGACTTATTACAAGGGCTCTTAATTACATTGTCGAGGGGTGTACCGCGCCGCAGCGTCTGTTCTACTGTACGTCCCATTGTTGTGGTGATCGTTGTATCATGAAGGTATCACCACCAGGAGGTGCCCTAAAGGGTAAAGAACAGGATGTGATGGTGGCCATTTTTTATTGGGTGTTCGAAAGATTTAAAGGGGTACTCCAGTGGAAATTGTTAATTTCTTCTATTTAAAAATCTTACTGATCAGCTGCTGTATTCTCCACAGGAAGTTCTTTTTTCTTTTTGAATTTCTTTTATGTCTGACCACCATCTGTCCGTGTCAGGAACTGTCCAGAGCAGGAGCAAATCCCCATAGCAAACCTCTCCTGCTCCAGACAGTTCCTGACACTGTGGTCATACAGAAAATAAATTAAAAAAGAAAAGATCTTCCTGTGGTGCATACAGCAGCTAAGTACTGGAAGAATAAAGATTTTTATATAGATGTAATTTACAAATCTGTTTAACTTTCTGGCACCAGTTGTGCAGCTAGGGGGATTTAAAAAAAAAAAAAAAAATTCTATTTTTCTCATTAGTGCATCTAGAAATGGACAGAATCTTTGCTGGAGTGGCACTTTGTTGGTGGGACCAGTTATGGCAACCACATGGATGATAATACATAGAGCGGTTACTATGTAATGCCATGTTTATTTATTTTTTTTATCTAAGAGCCAAGGAACGTGCTCTCGAATCACCTAAAGTGCAAGAAAAAGTGCAAACGTGTTGCACTAAAACAAACATGCGCAGAGGATGCGGTCTATCGCAAGCTCTTCTCCGATAGGACAGAGGCCCCCAACAAACCTTACCCTTCACCCTTACCTTAGCTAAGGTATCTGCCCGCAGAGCCCATAGCGGTCGGTACCCTGCCCATCCAGGAGTACCTGGGGTTTTTGCAGGGAGGTGAGGAACCTGATGGCCACGGGGAATTGTAGTTTTGCAACAGCTGGAGGCACCCCTGGTTGGCAAACACTGACCTATACTATATACTACTAATATAATCCAACATGCTGGGAGTTGTAGTTTTCGTTTGGGGCAGCTGCGGAGACACAGGCTGTATCAGGGCATGCTGGGAGTTGTAGTTAGTAACTAACTGTAACTTCCGAATTTAATTTAAAAAAAAAATGATCAAAAAGTCACATCAAAACAATATTGGTCCTGTTAAAAACTACAGATCGGGGCACAAAAAATGACCCTCATACAGGCCCCGTATAAGGAGAAATAAAAAAGTTATAGGGGTCAGAATAGGACAACATTTTCATACTGTGATGTCACGCATATATAATTAATTATGCAAATTAGCATGGCCGGTATTTTTTTGCAAGAAAGTTGGCAACTCTAATGGAGCATTGTCTGTAAACCGGAGTCTCTTCATTGACAATCGCATATATAGACTAGTATTGAATCGCATTACTGTGCGTTTTGACCCCTTTAATCCTATGCAGCTTTAGAATTGTCTAGTAAAAGCGAGAAACCTAAAAGTAGATCCGATTTTTTTTTTTTTTTTTTTGTAAACTAAAAGCTGACAAAAAAAAAAAATTGGGTGAAAACTCCCGTATGTCTGACAGATCCGATTTTAAAGGGGTACTCCGGTGGAAAACATTTTTATTTTATTTCCGGTGCCAGAAAATGACTTCTATTTAAAAAAAATCTTAATCCTTCCAGTACTTATCAGCTGTATGTTCCAAAGGAAGTTCTTTTCTTTTTGAATTTCTTTTCTGTCTGACCACAGTGCTCTCTGCTGACGCCTCTGTCCATTGTAGGAACTGTCCAGAGCAGGAGAGGTTTTCTATGAGGGGGGAAATTGTTCCTGATCAATGTGATGTGATCAGACTGGAAAGAAATGCAAAAATAAATCAACTTCCTCTGTATTATACTGCAGCTGATAAGTACTGGAAGGATTAAGATTTTTTTAATAGAAGTAATTTACAAATCTGTTTAACTTTCTGCCACCAGTTGATAAAAAAAAAAAAAAAAAATGTCTTCCACTGGAGAACCCCTTTAAGAGGCATTCCGATTAGATTTTTTTTTTTTTAGCATACACTTTAACACAATTTTAGGCCATGCATTTCAACAATACGTTCGGACGCAAAAATTGTGCGAATGCGAACTTACTTATGCAGACTCTTTTCTTCTGTCCATCTAAGAATCCATCTTGAATTTTTGTTTAGCATGTCTACGGTAGTGTTTCCCAACCCGGGTGCCTCCAGCTGTTGCAAAACTACAACTCCCAGCATGCCCGGACAGCCGAAGGCTGTCCGGGCATGCTGGGAGTTGTAGTTTTGCAACAGCTGGAGGCACCCGGGTTGGGAAACACTGGCCTACGGGATTGCAGTAACCCCCTGGTGCTGATATGTGAAAGACTAGGCCTAAAAACCTTATGGGAGGACCCCAATAATAGAAATGACATGGAATTATTAGGGGCCCTGAACCCGCATTCGGGGGCCCAGGAGCTTAAATTTTTTTTTATATAAAATTCTATATAATTTTAAAATTATTGGGGGCAAATATATCATCATAGTTGGTCTTGTATGGAGAAAACTACCCATTTTTATTTAGATTTATTTTTTTATTTATTTCTTTTATTTTTATATGTAACTGTGAGGGTTAACTCGCGGGCCCTGCGATCCCTCCACGCTGGGGCGGACTCCCCGGAGGTTTGCTGCTCGTCCCCGCTGTCTTGCCTCTCTGCTTTTTCCCACCTCTTGGAGCATCAAGGAGTCCAAGACCTTGGAGCTGTTGCGTGGTGATAGTCGCCATGGAGACGGGTTCACGGTATCCATGTGCTGAGCATGTCGGTATCACTTTGTGTCTGGCTCTAAGTGAAGCACGATAACAGGAGAATGGGGGGGACGACAGGAAATCTGCGCTGCGACAGTCGATGGCCGCAATCGTATTATTATTGTTATGGTTTTTTATTGTATTTTTTGTGTTTTTATGATCATTATGTGACACCGTGTGATCAGCATCTACGCTGCAACATCATATAGGGGCCATGTACATTAAAATAACAATAATAATAATATAAATATATATATATATGAGAAATTAACTTATTGTTGCCCATAGCAACCTGTCAGGTTCAAAATGAAAGCAGAGACCTGATTGGTTGGAACAGACAGCTCCTTGGCCTAGTATTTTATTTTTTTATTGTACACACAATATGGCGGGTGATCACATGGTATCGCAAGGATAGCGTCACCGCGACCATATTGTTTATGAATAGTCATGGAGGCGGGGAATAATTAATAATATGATGAAAATGTGATGGGAAGTTGTACTGTGCAGGACACATGAGGATGCGTACAGTACAACTTCCTAACGTATCTTCGTCTTATTCGATTATTCTTCACCCGTCCGACTGCACATGAACAATATGGCCGCAGTGAGGTTATCCTTGTGAAGATAAATGCCAAGCGTGTCATGTGATCACCCACCATATTGTTGATAAAGAGATTGTCCAGTATAAGAAAAACGCAGCTTTTTTTTTTTTTTTTTGCAAAAACAGCACCACCTTTGTTCACAGGTTGTTTTTGGTATTACAGCTTAAAGGGGTACTCCCGTGGAAAACTTTTATTTTATTTATTTTTTTTAAATCTACTGGTGCCAGAAAGTTAAACAGGTTTGTAAATTACTTCTATTAAAAAATCTTAACCCTTCCAGTACTTTTTAGTGGCTATATACTACAGAGGAAATGCTTATCTTTTTAGATTTCTCTGATGTCATGACCACAGTGCTCTCTGCTGACACCTCTGTCCATTTTAGGAACTGTCCAGAGCAGCATATGTTTGCTATGAGGATTTTCTCCTGCTCTGGACAGTTCTTAAAATGGACAGAGATGTCAGCAGAGAGCACTGTGGTCATGACATCAAAGAAATCTAAAAAAAAGAATCGTTTCCTCTGTAGTATAGTCCCTAAAAAGTACTGGAAGGATTAAGATTTTTTTTAATAGAAGTAATTTGCAATATACAGCCAATGGAAACGGCGCCACCCTTGTCCATTGGCTGTATCGGATATTGCAGCTCAGCTCATCCACCACTCATGCAATACCAGACGCAACCAGTTAACAAGGGTGGCGCTGTCCTGAGAATAAAGTCATTGGCACACACTTGTTTAACCCTTTATGGATGTGTTATTATCAGTAAGTATTGCACTGGGCACAAGGGGGCACCTGAACTTTAATTTATTTTAATTTTTCTATGATGCCTTCATAGATTGGGTCAGGTGAAGAGAGAAGATTCTAATCGGCATGAAGCAGATATAGAGTATACAAGAAGTTATACTGTGCATCTGTCATTTCTTCCAAGGAAGGGGGTTAATATTATATGCTGGAAGGAAATTGGGCAGCTATCCCAGGTTGATGGGGGGCGCGTTCATTACAGATTCTTCATCAGTGAAATATAGTGAAGTGTGAGAGTCGTCAGCTTCCTATAGTCATGGGGGGCTGGTGGGGGGGGGGGGGGAGGGGACTATCATGTCTCAGGAGACACAAAACAAAAGAAGTGAGCGGAAGACTTGATATCCTCAGGCTGCCGGCACTTGATTGGGTTGACAAGAACCTGGAACGTAGCGTGCTTCCTGTCCGGGGGTAGGGGGCCATGCTCCCTGTCAATACCAGGAGCGCTCCCACCACCACGCAGGATGCCCCACTCTCACATGGCATACGTGTGACCAAGGTAAGCCGCACCATGTTCTACCAAGTCACCCCCTGGAATGTTTTTACTAATTTAAAATTCACACAAAGTAATATTTGTATCCCACATCTGACCCCCTGAGTCGCCGGTTCTGATACTTACATAATCGGTTTCGCTTTACGTCACGTCTCTGATATAGGAGGAAAAAAAATCAAAAGACAACATGAGCTGCGTACCGTCCTCTCCACCAATGCTGAGCAGCAGATTTCCAGAAATCCATCCGGGGACGTACGGTATCATAATATGGGGTCCTGTAAAAGGAGACACTACCGGCAGTCTAAACAGAACTACAACGCTTAGTCTGCCAGCTAAGGGTGAGAGAATGCAAGGAGTGAGGAGTACTGGTGGTGGCAGGGTAGGTGGTAGCGGTGGTAGTGTTAGTAGTAATTGTAGCTGTGATGGTGGTGGTAGTGGTAGTAGGAATTGTAGCTGTGATGGTGGTGGTGGTGGTGGTAGTAGTAATTGTAGCTGTGATGGTGGTGGTGGTGGTAGTAGTAATTGTAGCTGTGATGGTGGTGGTGGTGGTAGTAGTAATTGTAGCTGTGATGGTGGTGGTGGTGGTAGTAATAGTAGCTGTGGTGGTGGTGGTGGTGGTGGTAGTAGTGGTAGGAGTAGGTGATAATGGTGGTGATGGTAGTAGTAACGATAACAGTGGTGGTAGAAGTAGTAGAGATAGTAGTAGTGGTGGTAGTAGTGATAGTGGTGGTGGTCATAGTAGTAGTTGTAGAGGGGACAGTAGTAGTAGTGGTAGTAGTCAATAGTAACAAAGAAAACAGAGTCTGCACTCACCATCCAAAGGTAATTCTTTATTTCACTGTGTCCGACATAACAGGCCGGTGGGGGGTGGGACTGGAACAGACTGTTTCACGCTAACCAAGCGTTTCTTCCAGCCAGTATATTATTTCTCGACATCTTACTTCGTAGTGGTAGTAGTAGTGATAGTGGTGATGGTAACCGTAGTAGTGGTATGGGTGGCAGTAATAGTAGTGATAGTAGTGGGGGTAATAGTAGAAGTGGTATGGGTGGCAGTAGTAGTAGAGATAGTAGTGGGGGTAATAGTAGAAGTGGTATGGGTGGTAGTAGTAGTGATAGTGGTGGGGGTAATAGTAGAAGTGGTATGGGTGGCAGAAGTAGTAGTGATAGTAGTGGGGGTAATAGTAGAAGTGGTATGGGTGGCAGAAGTAGTAGTGATAGTAGTGGGGGTAATAGTAGAAGTGGTATGGGTGGCAGTAGTAGTAGTGATAGTAGTGGGGGTAATAGTAGAAGTGGTATGGGTGGCAGTAGTAGTAGAGATAGTAGTGGGGGTAATAGTAGAAGTGGTATGGGTGGCAGTAGTAGTAGTGATAGTGGTGGGGGTAATAGTAGAAGTGGTATGGGTGGCAGTAGTAGTAGTGATAGTAGTGGGGGTAATAGTAGAAGTGGTATGGGTGGCAGTAGTAGTAGAGATAGTAGTGGGGGTAATAGTAGAAGTGGTATGGGTGGCAGTAGTAGTAGAGATAGTAGTGGGGGTAATAGTAGAAGTGGTATGGGTGGCAGTAGTAGTAGTGATAGTAGTGGGGGTAATAGTAGAAGTGGTATGGGTGGCAGTAGTAGTAGAGATAGTAGTGGGGGTAATAGTAGAAGTGGTATGGGTGGCAGTAGTAGTAGTGATAGTGGTGGGGGTAATAGTAGAAGTGGTATGGGTGGCAGTAGTAGTAGTGATAGTGGTGGGGGTAATAGTAGAAGTGGTATGGGTGGCAGTAGTAGTAGTGATAGTAGTGGGGGTAATAGTAGAAGTGGTATGGGTGGCAGTAGTAGTAGAGATAGTAGTGGGGGTAATAGTAGAAGTGGTATGGGTGGCAGTAGTAGTAGTGATAGTAGTGGGGGTAATAGTAGAAGTGGTATGGGTGGCAGTAGTAGTAGAGATAGTAGTGGGGGTAATAGTAGAAGTGGTATGGGTGGCAGTAGTAGTAGTGATAGTGGTGGGGGTAATAGTAGAAGTGGTAGAGCTGGCAGTAGAAGTAGAGATAGTAGTGGTGGTAGTAGTGATAGTGGTGGTGGTCATAGTAGTCGTAGGGGTGACAGTAGTAGTAGTAGTGGTAGTAGTAATAATAGTGGTGATGGTAACAATAGTAGTGGTATAGGTGGCAGTAGTAGTAGTGATAGTAGTGGGGGTATTAGTAGTGATAGTGGTGCTAGTAATAATAGTAGTGGTATTGGTGGCAGTAATAGTAGTGATAGTGGTAGGGGTAATAGTAGAAGTGGTAGAGCTGGCAGTATTAGTGGTGGTAGTAATAGTGGTGGGTGGTTGTGGTAGCGCTGGTGGTGGGGGTAATAGTATTAGAGGTGGTAGTAATAGTGGTGGGTGGTTGTGGTAGCGCTGGTGGTGGGGGTAATAGTATTAGTGGTGGTAGTAATAGTAGTAGTGGTATGGGTGGCAGTAGTAGTAGAGATAGTAGTGGGGGTATTAGTAGTGATAGTGGTGGTGGTCATAGTAGTCGTAGGGGTGACAGTAGTAGTAGTGGTAGTAGTAATAATAGTGGTGATGGTAACAGTAGTAGTGGTATAGGTGGCAGTAGTAGTAGCGATAGTAGTGGTGGTATTAGTAGTGATAGTGGTGCTAGTAATAATAGTAGTGGTATAGGTGGCAGTAGTAGTGATAGTGGTAGGGGTAATAGTAGAAGTGGTAGAGCTGGCAGTATTACTGGTGGTAGTAATAGTGGTGGGTGGTTGTGGTAGTAGCGCTGGTGGTGGGGGTAATAGTATTAGTGGTGGTAGTAATAGTGGTGGGTGGTTGTGGTAGTAGCGGTGGTGGTAATTGTAGTTCAACAGCCTCCGACATTGCTTTGTTCTTCATCCCATGTTACATATATATATATATTTCTAGTGTGTGTGTAAATGAAGATTTATATATTTTTTCCTCCTCCTCCTCCTCTCTGAAGGCCATGACAGTCTGTCGTCACATGGTAGTAGAATAGGATCAGATGTCTCTCTGCTCTTATCCCATGTAACATAGGAAAAGTATTTATCTACGTGTTTACCAGAGTTTCCCAACCACTACTCCTCCAGCTGTTGCAAAACTACAACTCCCAGCATGCCCGGACAGCCAACGGCTGTCCGGGCATGCTGAGAGTTGTAGTTTGGCAACAGCTGGAGGTGAATTAAATGTAAAACACTGGTATATATGCAGTATATATGTCTAGTTTTTTTGTCGGCCTCTTTGCAGAACCTGCGACCGATAGTTTGCCACCATGTTGTCCGATCTTAGTTCTACGTATTTTGGGTAAAAGAAAAATGTAAAAATCATAAAGTTTTACTAAAAGTTTTTATTTTTATAGTGATTCTTTTTTTGTTGTTGTTTATACTACTATTTTCCTGCATTTATTTATTCATGTGATGCAGTAACTACTACTCCCAGCATTGCCTAGGACAGCCCCGTCCCCCCGGCAGTCTGACAGCCGAGCGCCTCTCTCCGCATTAAGGGGGTATAAATAATTCATGTCCCATTTGCCGCTGGAACTTTTTTTTTTTGCTAGGCCGGGCTCTTCAGAGGGAACATCATGTACTGGGGAGGGATGAAACGGAACAAGTTTAATAACTGGAATCCAGTCGGTGGCTCGGCAGCTTCCATCCTGAGCTCGCAGCGACAGGACTTTCATTTTTGCTGCTGTTTGAAGTGGCCTGTAATGTTTTTTCATGGTCTCTTTTAGAAGCCGAGGCATAATCAGTAATAGGCTGACCTTAGAAGCGGGGAAGTGTATTGACAGTGCCCGCTAGGAGAAGTGGTTTTTAGGTGCCACTGACTCTTAAGCGGGCATTGCAGGGTGTCAAAATTTGGGGGGGGGGGGGGGTGCAAACAGGGCTGGTGCAAATATTTTTGCCTCCCTAGGCAAAAGCTAACTTTGCCACCCCCTTGACTTCTCCCATTGACACGCCCCACCTTACTACTGGGGTGACACACTGTAACAAACCTCCTCCTCATGTAATCTCCTTACTACTGGGTGACACATTGAAACAAACCTCCTCCTCATGTAATCTCCTTACTACTGGGGTGACACACTGTAACAAACCTCCTCCTCATGTAATCTCCTTACTACTGGGGTGACACACTGTAACAAACCTCCTCCTCATGTAATCACCTTACTACTGGGGTGACACACTGTAACAAACCTCCTCCTCATGTAATCCCCTTACTACTGGGGTGACACACTGTAACAAACCTCCTCCTCATGTAATCTCCTTACTACTGGGGTGACACACTGTAACAAACCTCCTCCTCATGTAATCACCTTACTACTGGGGTGACACACTGTAACAAACCTCCTCCTCATGTAATCTCCTTACTACTGGGGTGACACACTGTAACAAACCTCCTCCTCATGTAATCACCTTACTACTGGGGTGACACACTGTAACAAACCTCCTCCTCATGTAATCTCCTTACTACTGGGGTGACACACTGTAACAAACCTCCTCCTCATGTAATCTCCTTACTACTGGGGTGACACACTGTAACAAACCTCCTCCTCATGTAATCACCTTACTACTGGGGTGACACACTGTAACAAACCTCCTCCTCATGTAATCACCTTACTACTGGGGTGACACACTGTAACAAACCTCCTCCTCATGTAATCTCCTTACTACTGGGTGACACATTGAAACAAACCTCCTCCTCATGTAATCTCCTTACTACTGGGGTGACACACTGTAACAAACCTCCTCCTCATGTAATCTCCTTACTACTGGGGTGACACACTGTAACAAACCTCCTCCTCATGTAATCACCTTACTACTGGGGTGACACACTGTAACAAACCTCCTCCTCATGTAATCCCCTTACTACTGGGGTGACACACTGTAACAAACCTCCTCCTCATGTAATCTCCTTACTACTGGGGTGACACACTGTAACAAACCTCCTCCTCATGTAATCACCTTACTACTGGGGTGACACACTGTAACAAACCTCCTCCTCATGTAATCTCCTTACTACTGGGGTGACACACTGTAACAAACCTCCTCCTCATGTAATCACCTTACTACTGGGGTGACACACTGTAACAAACCTCCTCCTCATGTAATCTCCTTACTACTGGGGTGACACACTGTAACAAACCTCCTCCTCATGTAATCTCCTTACTACTGGGGTGACACACTGTAACAAACCTCCTCCTCATGTAATCACCTTACTACTGGGGTGACACACTGTAACAAACCTCCTCCTCATGTAATCTCCTTACTACTGGGGTGACACACTGTAACAAACCTCCTCCTCATGTAATCACCTTACTACTGGGGTGACACACTGTAACAAACCTCCTCCTCATGTAATCTCCTTACTACTGGGGTGACACACTGTAACAAACCTCCTCCTCATGTAATCTCCTTACTACTGGGGTGACACACTGTAACAAACCTCCTCCTCATGTAATCACCTTACTACTGGGGTGACACACTGTAACAAACCTCCTCCTCATATAATCTCCTTACTACTGGGGTGACACACTGTAACAAACCCCCTCCTCATGTAATCTCCTTACTACTGGGGTGACACACTGCAACAAACCTCCTCCTCATGTAATCTCCTTACTACTGGGGTGACACACTGTAATAAACCTCCTCCTCATGTAATCTCCTTACTACTGGGGTGACACACTGCAACAAACCTCCTCCTCATGTAATCTCCTTACTACTGGGGTGACAGTTTTTCTTCTGTCAGGACCTGGAGAAATAACTTTCTTGCGGAGGGCAGAACGTTGTCCCCATCAAGAGGGCGCTCTAGGCAGCTGCCTATTTTGCATTTAGGTGGAGCCGGCCATGGGTACAAATGTAGGCCTTGGGTTCACTGCTTTATTATTTTTTTTACCAAAATATATATTCAAATTAGGCAGTACGATATATATATATAATATAGGACTGCAGGTAAAGCTTCTTCCTAATTTAATGTTCCTTCCGATTCGGCTCTGCTACATCGTCATATTACAGGGAGAATGTATAGTTGGCCCATCATGGAATATATATATATAAATGAACAACCGTGCAGCTACTGAGCATCATGGGAGGTTCCTGCAGGCTTCGCGACTATTTTATGCAGATTAGCGCATGTTAATGAGGAGCCCGCAGTCTGGTTCTGGGGGGTGAGAACACGGGAGGAAGTAGTTTGTCTCCTCCGATCTCTCTCCAAGATGTGATTCGAGGTGCGATGTTTAACCCCCTCCAGCGCTCCCTTACAGTGACTGCCTTCTATCCTCGTCTGGTGTTAAAGAATCCCTTTCAGGCTAGGGTCATGTGATGTAAATTTTTATTTACATTTTTTTTTTTTTTTTTTTTTTTAAATGTAAAAATGTACGTAGCTTGGGTTTGGGGTCCTCAACATGGGATTGCAACGCCTTGTGACAAATTTGAGGGTCTTTACGCCCGGCCCACACTTCTTTCCTCATGTTGACAGTAGATTTGGGGAATTTTATTGGCAAATAGAAAAATCTAATAAAAAAAAAAAAATGTTGTGCTCCAAAAAGGTATTTTTTTTTTTTTTTTTTTAAATCGGCCGGTATTGTGTTGTCCCGCAAACATTATCTTTAATCTAACTTACATGATGTTCCCCCAACCTGTGGCTCTCCAGCTTTTGCAAAACTACAACCCCCATCATTCCCAGACAGCCGCCTGTTAGTTAGAATGAAGATTTTAAGCTTTTGCAAAACTACAACCCCCATCATTCCCAGACAGCCGCCTGTTAGTTAGAATGAAGATTTTAAGCTTTTGCAAAACTACAACCCCCATCATTCCCAGACAGCCGCCTGTTAGTTAGAATGAACATTTTAAGCTTTTGCAAAACTACAACCCCCATCATTCCCAGACAGCCGCCTGTTAGTTAGAATGAAGATTTTAAGCTTTTGCAAAACTACAACCCCCATCATTCCCAGACAGCCGCCTGTTAGTTAGAATGAACATTTTAAGCTTTTGCAAAACTACAACTCCCATCATTCCCAGACAGCCGAAGGCTGTCTGGGAATGATGGGGGTTGTAGTTTTGCAAAAGCTGGAGAGCCACAGGTTGGGGGAACACCATGTTAGTGAGATTGAAGATTTTCAGGCTTTGCAAAACTACAACCCCCATCATTCCCAGACAACCGAAGGCTGTCTGGGAATGATGGGGGTTGTAGTTTTGCAAAATCTGGAGAGCCACTCATTCGAGAATACCGACTTTAGGTGAAGTGATTTTCCGTAGAGCTCCATTTTTACCCACCGGATTACCCTCTACAAGTCCGGTATCGTTTTTAGGGTGAAATTTTTGGGCAAATTATGACATTTTTACATGCAAAATTTGGTGCTCTTATTCACTGAGCAAATTTGGTGAAAAATAAAAAATAAATAAATAAATAAATAAACATTTAAAAAAAAAAAAAAAAAAAAAAACAATTCTCTCATCCTGCATACATGTACTATCGTGTTCCCCATCCTGTGTCTCTCCAGGTGAATTTTTGGGGGGCAAATCTGAAATTTTAACAAAAAATAATAATTTGGTGCTCCTACCCACTGAGCAAATTCAAATGTACGTAACAATTTAAAAATGTTCAAAAAGTGAAAAGTAAACAGCCACAATTCACCCAATCCTGCTAAAGTCTACACTCTAACACAGTGTTCCCCCAACATGTGGCTCTCCAGCTGTTGCGAAACTACAATTTTCGGCTTTCTGGGAATGATAGGGGTTTAAAGGGGTACTCCGGTGGAAAATATATTTATTTTTTATTTTTATTTTTTTAAATCAACTGGTGCCAGAAAGTTAGACAGATTTGTAAATGACTTCTATTCAAAAATCTTAATCCTTCCAGTACTTATTAGCTGCTAAATACTGCAGAGAAAATGTATTTTCTTTTTGGAACACAGAGCTCTCTGCTGACATCACGAGCACAGTGCTCTCTGCTGACATCTCTGTCCATTTTAGGAACTGTCCAGAGCAGCATATGTTTTCTATGGGGATTTTCTCCTATGGACAGAGATGTCAGCAGAGAGCACTTGTGGTCGTGATGTCAGCAGAGAGCTCTGTGTTTCATTAAGAAAATAATTTCCTCTGTAGTATTCAGCAGCTAATAAGTACTGAAAGGATTAAGATTTTTTTAATAGAAGTCATTTACAAATCTGTTTAACTTTCTGGCACCAGTTGATAAAAAAATAAAAATAAAAAAAAGTTTTCCACCGGAGTACCCCTTTAAGTTTTGCAAAAGCCACAGAGCCACACAATGGGGAATACCAATCTAACATAAAGTTTCCATAGTGCTACATTTCACCCAGCAGCTCAAACTCTACACGTTTTTTGGGGGGCAAATCTGAAATTTTAAATGAAAAAATAAAATAATTGGTGCTCCTACCCACTGAGCAAATTAAAAATGTACAGAACAATTCAAAAATATTCAAAAAGTAACAAAAAAAGAACAGCTAAAATTCTTCTCATCTACAATCTAACATAGTGGTCACCCAACCTGTGGCTCTCCAGCTGTTGCAAAACTACAACTCCCACCAGGCTGTCTGGGAACGATGGGAGTTGTAGTTTTTGCCACAGGTTTCGGGGGGGGGGGGGGGGGGGGGGGGGACACTGATTTAACACGGTGATTTCCGCTACACGTGCAGTATCAGCGATTTCAATGAAGCGTCCTTGTCGGCACTGACCCCCGACCTCTCTGGCGACGCGCTCCGGAATGAGTCGGGCTCATGTCCGCCACACGTGTCCCGTCTCAGGCCCGTATTGGGAGCGCGGTGACAGCACTCATCGTGTCATGTGCACATGTACAGCTGCACAATGGCCATTGACAGACGGGCGGTGGTGTAATTGGCCTGATCTGAAAGACAAGACCCCTTGTAAGTGGCGCACAGAGATCAGCCCAGTGAATAGGGGGACACAGCGGGGGGCGCCGTTTGTCGATGGGAATCTCATGTCAGGGAGAGCTGGTGGCTTTTTGTGTTTTGCTCCCCCTCCTCTCCACCTTGATGCATTTGGTCTCTTTTTAAAGGGGTACTCCGGTCAAAAACGTTTTTTTTTTTACATCAACTGCTGCCAGAAAGATTTGTAAATGACTTCTATAAAAAAAAATCTTAATCCTTCCTGTACTTATTAGCTGCTGAATACTACAGAGGAAATTATTTTCTTTTTGGAATACAGTGCTCTCTGCTGACATCATGACCACATTGCTCTCTGCTGACATCTCTGTCCATTTTAGGAACTGTCCAGAGCAGCATATGTTTGCTATGGGGATTTTCTCCTACTCTGGACAGTTCCTAGAATGGACAGAGATGTCAGCAGAGAGCACTGTGCTCTTGTGATGTCAGCAGAGAGCTCTGTGTTCCAAACGGAAAAGAATTTCCACTGTAGTATTCAGCAGCTAATAAGTACTGGAAGGATTAGGATTTTTTAATAGAAGTAATTTACAAATCTGTTTAACTTTCTGGCACCAGTTGATTTAAAAAAAATAAAAATAAATAAAAAGTTTTTTATTACCCCTTTAAGGGAACCTTTTGGACCCTGGACGCTGCAAAGTTCCTCTCTTTTTACTTCCCATAGCAACAAGCATGCAACGTTGGTTTCCTTGGTGTCTGTTGCTAGGGGCGGAGAGCCATAGCAACGGGCCTGTTAGGACAGTAATAAACAGTGGGAGCGGAGCGGGGGCTATATATAGAAAGTGACTTAATAACTTCAGGGCTCAGTCTGGGTGGGCACCCTGTCAGCCGAGGTGTCTCTGTCTCCGCTACGCCTCAGTATAACGGATATCCCATCCTCATCCTGTCTGAGGAGAGGAATTTTCCACCTTGTAGGAAAATCAAGAGCTTAGAACGTGGCCATCTTCCTGGCTGCCGTCCTTCCTTTTGTGCGGCAGATATACCGGTGCCAAGTGATGGCCGCTGTGCCAGCTGGTACGGAGGTCACGGTCGTCCATAACCTTTTATCTTCATTATGTGGCAAGAATGGTACTGTCTAATGCCAGCCAATCGGATCAAAAGAGGTAAGCTCCACCCATCTTGGCGGCAAAGAAATCACATGACCTTCCTCAGATCTCCTGATTGGCTGAATAGACTTTTCTGCGGTGTCGGGGACCGTAACGGTTTCCTTTCGTTTCTACAGCCGTGCTGGTTCACCATTGGAAATACAGTGGTCCCGCAAGTTACAATATGAATCGGTTCCGGGACGACCATTGTATGTTGAAACCATTGTATGTTGAGACCAGAACTCTATGGAAAACTGGTAATTGGTTCTGAAGCCCCCAAAATAGGAAAAAAGTGAGAATTAAAGATAAATAAGTAGAAAACTAATATAGATAACGCAAATCCTTCCATATAAAAGTAATAAAGATCTGCTGGGAGCTGTAATCACTGTCTATTTCAGTGTTTCCCAAAGAGGGTGCCTCCAGCTGTTGCAAAACTACAACTACCAGCATGCCGGGCATGCTGGGAGTTGTAGTTTTGCAACAGCTGGAGCCACCCTCTTTGGGAAACACTGGTCTATGTACAGAACAGAAGTTTCTTCAGGGTCCTGTACAGGAAACGAAATGTCCTACAAAAAAAATAACACAGAGTCGCCCTCTCCTGGTGTCCAAAGGAGCAGCAAACCCTGGCACAGGTTAAGAATACAGAACATGTAATACCTCCCTGTACTGTAGGGGGTGCTACCAGACACCAGTCAGTGCATACACTTCAGTAATACAGGTAAAGAGTAGTACAGAACATGTAATACCTCCCTGTACTGTAGAGGGTGCTACCAGACACCAGTCAGTGCATACACTTCAGTAATACAGGTAAAGAGTAGTACAGAACATGTAATACCTCCCTGTACTGTAGGGGGCGCTACCAGACACCAGTCAGTGCATACACTTCAGTAATACAGGTAAAGAGTACAGAACATGTAATACCTCCCTGTACTGTAGGGGGCGCTACCAGACACCAGTCAGTGCATACACTTCAGTAATACAGGTAAAGAGTACAGAACATGTAATACCTCCCTGTACTGTAGGGGGCGCTACCAGACACCAGTCAGTGCATACACTTCAGTAATACAGGTAAAGAGTACAGAACATGTAATACCTCCCTGTACTGTAGGGGGCGCTACCAGACACCAGTCAGTGCATACACTTCAGTAATACAGGTAAAGAGTACAGAACATGTAATACCCCCCTGTACTGTAGGGGGTGCTACCAGACACCAGTCAGTGCATACACTTCAGTAATACAGGTAAAGAGTACAGAACATGTAATACCTCTCTGTACTGTAGGGGGCGCTACCAGACACCAGTCAGTGCATACACTTCAGTAATGCAGGGGTTTTACCAGTGAATGCCCATTCTGATTGGTCGGTACTTCCAGCCATTGACACGTTTCACAGATTCCATAGCATTGTATTTTGAATCTGGTTTCAAGTTACAATGATCCAGAAAAGACCATTGTATGCTGAAACTATTGTATGTTGAGGCCATTGTTAGTTGAGGGATGACTGTATCTATTTCTGGATCCTTCTGCTATAAGATTTACAGGATTAGGGGGTTATAGATTTATATGATTATTGCAGCGTTTTATTGATCGAGAGGATTTATTTTAATTCCAATAACACTTTTTTTCTTCTTTTTTAACCTTTTTTTTTTTTTTTTTTTGTAAACGTTTCTCACCTCCGTTTGCTATGTCATTGAATACGTTCCGCTGTCCTCTATTTTGTAGATTTCTGCAGTAGGACAGGAAGTCCAGAAAAAAGTCCAGGTCCTCATGATCACTACGTTATCTCACATAATCTCCACTTCTGAGAAACACTTGTGTAGAGATGTGTGACTGATATCACCTGCTGCATCTTCATATCATACTGTATATATACTCATCCTGTACTGATCCTGAGATACACCCTGTATACTCCAGAGCTGTACTCACTATTCTGCTGGAGGGGTCACTGTGTACATACATTACTGATCCTGTACTGATCCTGAGTTATATCCTGTATTATACTCCAGAGCTGTACTCACTATTCTGCTGGTGAGATCACTGCGTACATACATAGCATTACTTATCCTGTACTGATCCTGAGTTATATCCTGTATTATACTCCAGAGCTGTACTCACTATTCTGCTGATGAGGTCACTGTGTACATACATTACATTACTTATCCTGTACTGATCCTGATTTATATACTGTATTATACCCCAGAGCTGTACTCACTATTCTGCTGGAGGGGTCACTGTGTACATACATTACTGATCCTGTACTGATCCTGAGTTATATCCTGTATTATACTCCAGAGCTGTACTCACTATTCTGCTGGTGAGGTCACTGTGTACATACATTACATTACTTATCCTGTACTGATCCTGAGTTATATCCTGTACTATACTCCAGAGCCGTACTCACTATTCTGCTGGTGAGGTCACTGTGTACATACATTACATTACTTATCCTGTACTGATCCTGAGTTATATCCTGTATTATACTCCAGAGCTGTACTCACTATTCTGCTGGTTGGGTCACTGTGTACATACATTACATTACTTATCCTGTACTGATCCTGAGTTATATCCTGTATGATACTCCAGAGCTGTACTCACTATTCTGCTGGTGAGGTCACTGTGCACATATATTACATTACTTATCCTGTACTGATCCTGAGTTATATCCTGTATTATACTCCAGAGCTGTACTCACTATTCTGCTGGTGAGGTCACTGTGTACATACATTACATTACTTATCCTGTACTGATACTGAGTTATATCCTGTATTATACTCCAGAGCTGTACTCACTATTCTGCTGGTGAGATCACTGTGTACATACATTACATTACTTATCCTGTACTGATCCTGAGTTATATCCTGTATTATACTCCAGAGCTGTACTCACTATTCTGCTGGTGAGGTCACTGTGTACATACATTACATTACTTATTCTGTACTGATCCTGAGTTATATCCTGTATTATACTCCAGAGCTGCACTCACTATTCTGCTGGTGGGGTCATTGTGTACATACATTACATTACTTATCCTGTACTGATCCTGAGTTATATCCTGTATTATACTCTAGAGCTGTACTCACTATTCTGCTGGTGAGATCACTGTGTACATACATTACACTACTTATCCTGTACTGATCCTGAGTTATATCCTGTATTATACTCCAGAGCTGCACTCACTATTCTGCTGGTGAGGTCACTGTGTACATACATTACATTACTTATCCTGTACTGATCCTGAGTTATATCCTGTATTATACTCCAGAGCTGTACTCACTATTCTGCTGGTGAGGTCACTGTGTACATACATTACATTACTTATCCTGTACTGATCCTGAGTTATATCCTGTATTATACTCCAGAGCTGCACTTACTATTCTGCTGGTGAGGTCACTGTGTACATACATTACATTACTTATCCTGTACTGATCCTGAGTTATATCCTGTATTATACTCCAGAGCTGCACTCACTATTCTGCTGGTGAGATCACTGTGTACATACATTACATTACTTATCCTGTACTGATCCTGAGTTATATCCTGTATTATACTCCAGAGCTGTACTCACTATTCTGCTGGTGAGGTCACTGTGTACATACATTACTGATCCTGAGTTATATCCTGTATTATACTCCAGAGCTGTACTCACTATTCTGCTGGTGAGATCACTGTGTACATACATTACACTACTTATCCTGTACTGATCCTGAGTTATATCCTGTATTATACTCCAGAGCTGCACTCACTATTCTGCTGGTGAGGTCACTGTGTACATACATTACATTACTTATCCTGTACTGATCCTGAGTTATATCCTGTATTATACTCCACAGCTGTACTCACTATTCTGCTGGTGAGGTCACTGTGTACATACATTACATTACTTATCCTGTACTGATCCTGAGTTATATCCTGTATTATACTCCAGAGCTGTACTCACTATTCTGCTGGTGAGATCACTGTGTACATACATTACACTACTTATCCTGTACTGATCCTGAGTTATATCCTGTATTATACTCCAGAGCTGCACTCACTATTCTGCTGGTGAGGTCACTGTGTACATACATTACATTACTTATCCTGTACTGATCCTGAGTTATATCCTGTATTATACTCCACAGCTGTACTCACTATTCTGCTGGTGAGGTCACTGTGTACATACATTACATTACTTATCCTGTACTGATCCTGAGTTATATCCTGTATTATACTCCAGAGCTGCACTCACTATTGTTTACATTACATTATGTCTATTATTACTAATGTAGATTATATGTGGATTATGGTTTAAATGGAGTCTCTGGGCCCCTGTTTTGTTCTTTTAGTTCCAGACTATGGGGGAGATTTATCCAAACCTGTTCAGAGGAAAAGCTGCCCAGTGGCCCATAGCAACCAATCAGATCGCTGCTTTCATTTTTAACAAGGCCTCTGCAAAATGAAAGCAGCGATCTGATTGGTTGCTATGGGCAACTTTTCCTCAGCACAGGTTTTGATAAATCCCCCCCACAGTGTCCTCTTTGAGGACACCACCCAAAATTGTAATAAAAAGTCCTCTTCTAGGGGGGGCGGCTTCTCAAAGTAAATGGTCAATGTGCATAATACATGGTAGAACCCGAAATGACCCTCTGTATATCTGTGGTGGGTGATTTATTTGTGTCATTTGTGTTATCACTGGTGCATCGTGGGAGATGTAGTCCAGGGACACTTGAGGCGCCATGATTGATGATTGTATTGTGTCCACTAGATAAGATAGGGCACCTCCGCTCCTTGTAATGGGTGACGGCCATTATCAGGTAGGTCCTGGACGCGTGGTGTCACCGCAGCTTTATTGATCACATGGTAATCTGCATTTAACCACATGTTCTCGTAGCTGAATCAAGGTAGAGCATTGTGCGGCCGTCATGTTGGAGGTCTGTAGGACCCTAGATGGCCCCATAGTTAGCCCGCTGAGCTCCGTAACATAGGTGATATTCTACACTACAAAATATCGGCCACTTGGAATGGGAACAGGGTCGCCACCTGGCCGGTATTTTACCGGCACAGACGGTATTTTGGCCACCCAATATAAAAATACCGGCAATGCAATGTCCGGTATTTATCCAACCAATTCTCCAACTCCCGGAATGTTGCACCATATACTTCACCGGTGTTTCCCAACCGGAGCGCCTCCAGCTGTTGCAAAACTACAACTCCCAGCATGCCCGGACAGCCGTTGGCTGTCCGGGCATGCTGGGAGTTGTAGTTTTGCAACTGCTGGAGGCTCCCCTGGTTTAGAAACATTGACCTATACTATATACTACTATATAGTCCAACATGCTGGGAGTTGTAGTTTTGCCACAGCTGGAGGCACCCCTGGTTGGGAAACACTGATCTATACTATATACTACTATATAGTCCAACATGCTGGGAGTTGTAGTTTTGCAACAGCTGGAGGCACCCCTGGTTGGGAAATACTGACCTATACTATATACTGCTATATAGTCCAACATGCTGGGAGTTGCAGTCTTGCAACAGCTGGAGGCACCCCTGGTTAGGAAACACTGACCTATACTATATACTACTATATAGTCCAACATGCTGGGAGTTGTAGTTTTGCAACAGCTGGAGGCGCCCCTGGTTGGGAAACACTGACCTATACTATATACTACTATATAGTCCAACATGCTGGGAGTTGTAGTTTTGCAACAGCTGGAGGCACCCCTGGTTGGGAAACACTGACCTATACTATATACTACTATATAGTCCAACATGCTGGGAGTTGTAGTTTTGCAACAGCTGGAGGCACCCCTGGTTGGGAAACACTGACCTGTACTATATACTACTATATAGTCCAACATGCTGGGAGTTGTAGTTTTTTGTTTGGGGCAGCTACTGTGCCTCAGACTGTATCAGGGCATGCTGGGAGTTGTAGTTAGTAACTTATTGCAACTTCCGAATTTATTAAAAAATAATAAAGCGATCAAGAAGTCACATAAAAACCCAAAAATAGTCCTGTTAAAAACTACAGATCGGGCCGGAAAAAATGACCCTCATACAGGCCCCGTATAAGGAGAAATAAAAAAGTTATAGGGGTCGGAATAGGACAAAATTGTCCCCGCATATGTGTATCCTGTGATGTCGCGAATATATAATTAATTATGCAAATTAGCATGGCCGGTGTTTTTTCCCAAGAAAGGTGCCAACCCTAAATGGAAATATGTGGGTGTACTTCCTCAACCCCAGTATAGTGCCCCTATTGTCCACAGACAGTATTACTGTATTCATGAAAATGAGGCTGTGCTGCCACACCAGTGATGGCCTATTGACTCGTGACGCTCTTCCCGTAGACCATTTTGTTAATATGGGGGTCTCCTTTAAAGCTAAATCCTGATTATAACTAGTATGAGTGGCCATGGTCAAGTTTGGGATCCTATATTGACCCTTTCCTCCATTTTCATTGGTGGTGTGAACCTGCATAGGGCTCCCCCATTCTCCATCGGTAGTCTAGAGAGAAGTAACTCTGTGGAGAAGAGACCCCAACCCAATCCTCAAGGCCACCTACAGTCCTGGATTTGAGTTCTTCCTTGTTCAGTTCCAATAGGGTAACTGAAAAAAACCACCGGTCTAGAGGGATACTATGCAGGCTAGCACCTGGGGTGTGAGGATTTTGATTTTTTTTTCCTATTAGGCCCACTTTACTGCACTGTAGTAAAGTCAACTTGTAGGAACCATAAGAGTAAGGGTCTATTCACACGGCAGAATTTTCACTTGGAGAATTCCATCTCAAATTAGAGCCCATAGACTTCTATGGGATTCCTCACTCCCATACACGCTTCTGAATTTCCACTTGTGAATTTTTGCTTGCGGAATTCCGCAAGTGTGAATGGGAGTGCGGAAACCCATAGAAGTCTATGGGCTCTAATTTGAGACGGAATTCCCCAAGCGGAAATCCACAAGTGTGAATGGGAGTGCGGAATCCCATAGAAGTCTATAAGCTCTAATTTGAGACGGAATTCCCCAAGCGGAAATTCACAAGTGTGAATGGAAGTGCGGAATCCAATAGAAGTCTATGGGCTCTAATTTGAGGGGGAAATTCTGCCATGTGAATAGACCCGAAGTACATTGGTCAGCAAAGTTTCTATTGACCTCTATGACTTCCCTTTTACCAAATTATGGGCCTGGCATCATGAATTAAACCTATAGGTTGTCCCCTGTGATCTTTTTCTCTAGGATAACAATTGCCGGGGGCCACCAGTGGAGGAGTGGTATATAGCCCCCCATTACTCGGGTACAAAATGGGGAATAAAGTCCTTTTTATGGATCTATGGCCTGTGTTGTATTTATCCCGTGAATAGGAATTGTGTGTGTTTAGACAAAGTGTCTCACATAACATTCACCGGCTAGGGGTGGAAGTGAATGAAGCTCTTTTTCGGCCTTTTATAAGTCGGGCCCTGTGGTCTCCTCTCAGCCGAGATTCTGGTTTAGGTTAATAAAGACGGCGTACAACTCTGTTCCAGCCACTAAGTCATACTTTACCGCCACCCCCCGCTCTCCCGGAGGCTATAAACTGCCCATAGTCAGCCTACGGCGGCCTGAACTCCCTCTACTCCTCACGACAGTCTTCATAAATCTGGAAAATAAACATTTGGTTTCAGGGACCTCAGTAAATACACAAAAAGTGGGAGTCTGTATGGAAGGGAGGGGGTCTCCTCCTGTGCTGCACTGTACCCCAACAAAGACGTCTAGGTAACAGTCGGGAGCCCTTAGAATATATATGTATATATATATATATATATTTTTTTTTTTCCAATATATTTATTAGAATATATTATATTTATAAATATATTTATATATATTTTAGAATATAATATAATATATATACATATATATTTATTTATTTATATATATTTTTTTGCTGTGCTGCACTGTACCCCAACAAAGACGTCTAGGTAACAGTCGGGAGCCATTTGAATATATTATATTTATACATATATATTTATATATATATATATATATATATATATATATATATTTTAGAATATATTCTATTTATAAATATATTTATTTATATTTTAGAATATTATATATTTTAGAATATATTCTATTTATAAATATATTTATATATAAATATATTAGAATATATTATGTATATATATATTTTAATATATTATATATATATTTATATATATTTTAGAATATATTATAATTATAAACATAATATATTTATAATTTATTATGTGTATTTGTTTTTATTTTTATTTTTTTTATTTACAGTTTTCACTCTGTTGTCTCATAAATATCTAAATGATAAAAATAGCTTTGTTGTCTTCCGTAATAGGTCAGCTAACCAAGGGTCAAATATTCCTTTTTTTTTTTTTGCCTCAGTCAACCAAGTATACAAACTCCGAAGCGCCGAAAAAGTTTACTGTCTACCTGTTTTTATTTACTTTTATCATTTTTATTTTATTTTTTTTACATTCGGGTTAAGAAAAATATTTTTTTAAATACAGGGAAGAAGAATCCCTTTCCATTGATTATTATGATTATTTCCCAAATTGGAAAACTGGTAAATTCGAGCAAAGCCAACATGGCAGAGAAAACAGTAAATCAATATATTTAAAAAAATAAAATAAATACAAATAAAATCAATAAGAAAATAGATCTCCCTTTTCAAATATCTGAAAAATCCACCTGATTTTAAACCGTTTGCGACAAAAATATTATTTTTTCTTCTGGATATCCCCTGCAAAATATAAAGTGCTGCCAGAAGACGGCGCAGCAGGTTGTTTTATCAAATATTTGTTACGGGTTCCAAATATTAAAAAACAGCGTTTCGACCTTTGACGTGATGACTTAGACATAAAATACCTGTTTAGACATGATAATTTTGTACATTAAACATTTGTCGTTTCGGGATGTTCTTAGCGAAAATGTTCAGACCGTGCCGGGATAAATGTTGTGCGGAGTTTATTTATATTTATTTTATTTTTTTTTTTACGGGGAATCCACTCCGCTTACTGGAATGTTTTTACTTAAAATTAGATTTTTTTTTTTTTTTTTTACATTTTTTGATAATATTTCTCCTGGTAAAGTGGCTGCCACGTGTCGCCGAAGATGCTACAGGGTCTCCATTTTATTCTGGAAGCCAGTGTTATTGTAGAGTGACATATAGCGTCAAATCGGCCACAATCCTGCGCAAAAAAATTGACCTGTGGTGTAGATTTAAAATCCGATACGGATTTCCACCATTATCTTCAATGAGGAATATAAAATCCACAATAAATCTGACTTTTGTTGCCGCTTCCGGTTAGGGTTACACGTAGCGCACCTGCAGCCGAAAATCCACAAGCTGATTATTTTGCTACCCGTTGACTTCAATGGATACCAACATATGGATCTTTAATTAGATCAGCGCAGGTAACCTAAAAAATAGCGCAAGGTGCCCATTCTTTTTAAGGCTATGTTTACGTGGCAGAATGTACACCCAGAAAGTTTGCGGGCGGACAGGCTGCAATCGCCAGCAGGCAGTGCCAACGCAGAAACGCACCATATCCATTGACTGCAAAGCATTTCTGAGTGGATTCCACAAAAAGAATTGACATGTCAATTCTTTCCATGGAGGGCGAAATTGTGGAGGGCGAAATCGAAGATATTTCCGCCATGGAAATTTCACCGTTTGCGCAGTGCAGGAAAATCCCTTTGAAAACAATGTCACCCTGCTGCCGCAGAATTTCCGAATGGAGTCTTTCCTGCTGGATTCCGCTCTGAAATTCCACTGCGTGAAATAGTCCTAAGGGTACATTCCGCAGGAGCTTTTGCTACCATTGACTTCAATGGGTCAGCAGAAATTCCGCAATAGAGATTGCATATTGTCCTTCAGACCCATTGAAGTCTATGGTAGTAAAATCTGCTAAAGATTTTCCGCAACAAATACGCTGTGGAAATTCCGCAGTTAATCCACCCTAAGGGTACGTTCACACGCGCGGATTTTTTAGCGTGTTTTCCGCTGCGTATTTGAAAGTGGGCGGGCTCTTCTCGGCTGTCCGCAGCAGATTTTCCGCGTCGGAATATACACTGCGGAAAATCTGCCACAGTCCCTACTGACTTCAATGGGGCTTGCGGAGGATTTTCCACAGTATACATTCCACCGCCGAAAATCTGCTGCGGACAGCCGAGAAGAGCCCGCCCACTTTCAAATACGTAGCGGAAAACCCGCTAAAAAATCTGCGCCTGTGAACGTGCCCTTAGGGTACGTTTACATGAGCGGATCCCCAGCGTATTTTACGGTGCGGATCCGCCGCTGAAGAACCGCTGTATGTGCCTTTACATGTGCCTGCTCGGAGCGGCGATACGCTGCTAAGGGCAGATACACTGCGATGTGCGAGTCGCCGTGCGCATGGGCAGTGTACTCGCTCATTGCGGCAGCTCTCGGCCTAGCTCATAGAGCGGGGGGAGCGGCCACAATGTGCACGAGTACACCGCGCATGCGCGGCAACTCGCACATCGCTTCAGTGTGTCTGCTCGCAGCGACGTATTGCCGCTCCGAGCAGGCACATGTAAAGGCACCATTCAACTGCGAATCCGCACCGGAAAATACGCTGGGGTTCCGCTCGTGTGAACGTACCTGGTGCGTTCACACATGCGTATTTTCTGCTGCAGATCTGCTGCAGACTTGCTTTAGCAGATTTTGCAGCCCATTGAAGATTTAGTAGATCTGGAGCAAAAATGCGCACATGCGAATGCACCCTTAGGCTGTGTTCACACAGCACAATGTCCTCCAGAAAAATTTCCCCTCAGACGCTCCGTACACAGCAATAGACGGCAATGCATTTCCAAGTGAAATCCGCTGAAAATCTGCAGATGCCAGAATGTGCGCGGTGCAGCAGAATCCCATCGAGAACAATGTAAATTCTGCTGCAACGGAATTTCAGAGCTAAAAGCAGAATGCTGATTTTGCTGCCATGTTAACATACACTTACTTACACAGTTTTTCCCAACTAGCGTGCCTCCAGCTGTTGCAAAACTACAACTCCCAGCATGCCCGGACAGCCTTTGGCTGTCCGGGCATGCTGGGAGTTGTAGTTTTGCAGCAGTGGTTGGGAAACACTATTAAACCGGCCAGCAAACAATGGTATGTTAACGGAGGAATCGGAATGAGGGGTACCGCACCTCGTACCTCGGTGACGCCGCAATAATCAATATCTGCGCAGGTGAAAATGAGTCCTGAGGCCCCGGGGCCCACGTCATGTAGCTTCCTTCATCTCTTGCCTATTTTGAGCCGCGTGTCATTGGGGGATTTTGTTACCCGGCTCGAAGGGATGTAGCTAATTACGGAAAGGAAGTCGATTTCAGAAAGGGAAGTGCGAAGAACCCAGAGGTGTAAGGTTCAGAAGAAGTACAAGGATGTGGTAGGATATACAGTACATAGAAGAAGAAAAAAAAAACACACTGATAAGAACTGAAAAAAAAAAAAAAAAAAGCTGCTTTACCTCAAAAAAAAAAAAAAAAAAAACGCCCCTGTCCACACAGGCTGTGTGGAGTATTACATCTCTGACTAAGGGCTGGTTTGCAGTACCGGACACTCTACCTGTGGACAAGTGTGGTGTTGTGTTTTTTTTTTATGTGTTCTTCTAATCATAGAATAAAGCGGTGTCTCGGTAACGTTCTCTTTTTTTTTCGCACACAGGTAGTGTCGTTTTTTTTTGCATCGCTAAAGATAGATCCGCAGATTTTTAATTAGCAGATAGAGCGACACCGACATAATTAGACGCGCCGCAGTCGTGAGCCAGTGTTCTTGTGAATCGCAGCCTCTGCACGGAGGGACCACGCGCTAATGCGCGACTTGCACTCCTCTGCCGTTAAGAGAACATGCATATTAAAGCAGACCCAGCTTTTCCCCTCCTACCGCCGCAGGGTGTAACAGATCAGGGGGAACGTGTTGGAGGGAGGGCGAAGGATTCTACTTCCTACAGAGGAAAAATAAATAATACACAAATATAACTACTATAATACTGCCTCCTATATACAAGAATATAACTACCATAATACTGCTCCTATATACAAGAATATAACTACTATAATACTGCTCCTATATACAAGAATATAACTACTATAATACTGCTCCTATATACAAGAATATAACTACTATAATACTGCCCCTATATACAAGAATATAACTACTATAATACTGCCTCCTATATACAAGAATATAACTACTATAATACTGCATCCTATATACAAGAATATAACTACCATAATACTGCTCCTATATACAAGAATAGAACTACCATAATACTGCTCCTATATACAAGAATATAACTACTATAATACTGCTCCTATATACAAGAATATAACTACTATAATACTGCTCCTATATACAAGAATATAACTACTATAATACTGCTCCTATATACAAGAATATAACTACTATAATACTGCCCCTATATACAAGAATATAACTACTATAATACTGCTCCTATATACAAGAATATAACTACTATAATACTGCTCCTATATACAAGAATATAACCACTATAATACTGCTCCTATATACAGGAATATAACTACTATAATACTGCTCCTATATACAAGAATATAACTACTATAATACTGCTCCTATATACAAGAATATAACTACTATAATACTGCTCCTATATGCAAGAATGTAACTACTATAATACTTCTCCTATATACAAGAATATAACTACTATAATACTGCCTCCTATATACAAGAATATAACTACTATAATACTGCTCCTATATACAAGAATATAACTACTATAATTCTGCTCCTATATACAAGAATATAACTACTATAATACTGCCTCCTATATACAAGAATATAACTACTATAATACTGCTCCTATATACAAGAATATAACTACTATAATACTGCTCATATATACAGGAATATAACTACTATAATACTGCTCCTATATACAAGAATAGAACTACAATAATACTGCTCCTATATACAAGAATATAACTACAATAATACTGCTCCTATATACAAGAATAGAACTACTATAATACTGCCTCCTGTATACAAGAATATAACTACTATAATACTGCTCCTATATATACAAGAATATAACTACTATAATACTGCTCCTATATACAAGAATATAACTACTATAATACTGCACCGATATACAAGAATATAACTACTATAATACTGCACCGATATACAAGAATATAACTACTATAATACTGCCTCCTATATACAAGAATATAACTACTATAATACTGCCCCCTATATAAAAGAATATAACTACTATAATACTGCTCCTATATACAAGAATATAACTACTATAATACTGTTCCTATATACAGGAATATAACTACTATAATACTGCCTCCTATATACAAGAATATAACTACTATAATACTGCTCCTATATACAAGAATATACCTACTATAATACTGCTCCTATATACAAGAATAGAACTACCATAATACTGCTCCTATATACAAGAATATAACTACTATAATACTGCCTCCTATATACAAGAATATAACTACTATAATACTGCTCCAATATACAAGAATATAACTACTATAATACTGCTCCTATATACAAGAATATAACTACTATAATACTGCTCCTATATACAAGAATATAACTACTATAATACTGCTCCTATATACAAGAATATAACTACTATAATACTGCTCCTATATACAAGAATATAACTACTATAATACTGCCTCCTATATACAAGAATATAACTACTATAATACTGCCCCTATATACAAGAATATAACTACTATAATACTGCTCCTATGTACAAGAATATAACTACTATAATACTGCTCCTATATACAAGAATATAACTACTATAATACTGCCTCCTATATACAAGAATATAATACTGCTCTTATTGATAAGTATATATTTTTATCTCATGGGATTTGATGGCCTTTTCATGTCTTAGACCCCAGGAGGTCATATTGGGCCTTTGTACCCCGACGGTGGCCGCGCTCCCTCCATGTTACGTCGCTCTCCGCTCCCAGCTGCTTTTCCAAAACACATTTCAGGAATCTGACAGGATCCAGCTTTTTTTCCCCCCTCTCTCGCTCTCTCAGGCTTTTCCTGGCCTGAGAATCTTACAGTGGAAAAGCTATTTTTATACCGAGCCTCGGCTATTTTTGGGACGGCAAGTGTAAAATTCCTCCTCTCAAAAACAATGGAGCGCACAGCGGAGAACAATTCGTGGAGACGGCGGGCCTTTGGCGTTCCTTGGCTGCCCTCTTCGCCACGCACACACGTAACGCACTCGGGGTCTTTGCTGCGCTCTCTTCACGCCGTGACTCATATATTTTGCTCTGGACAACAAAGACGGCTTCCTGTTTTTTACATACGAGTCCATGAACCTTCTCTATGATGAAGACTTTCAGCTGCGGAACATCTTGGGTTGAGCTGAAGTTGACTGCGTCCGGGCCTTACCGCCAAATACCGGCCATGGCTAGTGACTTATTTGACATCCCTTTTATATACACAATGTTTTGATTTATATATATTTTATTAGAGGGGTTTAGGTTTTTTTTTTTTGGTTATCTGTCCACTAGGGGGAGATATTCTAGATCTGTGCAGATTCTGTTATAAGACATGACAAAAATGACATTTAAAGGGGTTCTCCACTGCCCTGCCTTCCTCAACGAAAGTCTATGGGAAGGGGGCGTGACCGCGGTCACGCCCCCTTCCCATAGACTTTCGTTGAGGGGGCGGGCGTGACGTCACGAGGGGGGCGGCCTCGAACACAGAAGCCCGCACACAGCGTTTGGAGTAATAAACTTCCGGACGCTGCGAGCGGAGCTCCGGAAGGCAGGGCAGTGGAGAACCCCTTTAAATAGCCGGTGATTGTCCCTGTAGTATGATAGTGTATCATTTTTTCAGTGAATAGTATTAAAAATAAATAAGTAAATTGAAAGAAAAAAAAATCTTAAATATAAACTGTGAAGTGAAAAACAATATTAAATAAACGAATATTAAATTTAATAAATATATTAAAAAATAAATAAAAGTAAATAAAACAAATCATTAAAAGTATGTTAAGTTATCATTGAATAAAAATGATATTACGGTAAATGAAAATACATTTATTACAATAAAAATATTATTGTAACAAATATTGGAAAATGTAAAATAAAATAATAAAATATATTAAATAAAAATGGTAACTATAATAATAAAATATATAAAACAAATAGATCAAGCTAAATAGTAAAATAAACAAAATGTTAAATAAAAAATATGTTTACACTGAATAAAAAAAGAAAAGAAAAAGAAGATAATAGAAGATTCTATTCCATTTTAAGAGCATTGTTTTTTGCTTTTTTACTTGGGTTGTCCTTTCAAGTTACTTAGTGACCTCTGTTGACTACCACCCAGCTTTCCCAGACCCATGATTGGCAAAATTTCACCTATTTACATCCTACACTTGTTCCAAAACCTAGGATTTGCCATTTCACTCTCTGGGACTCAGTGACCGAGCCCCAGAGAAAACTTTTTATTTATTAATTTATTTATATGTGTATGTATATAGATAGATAGATATGAGATAGATAGATATGAGGACGATAGATAGATAGATAGATAGATAGATATGAGATAGATAGATAGATATGAGAGATAGATAGATAGATATGAGGACGATAGATAGATAGATAGATAGATATGAGGACGATAGATAGATAGATAGATATGAGGACGATAGATAGATAGATAGATATGAGGACGATAGATAGATATGAGGACGATAGATATTAGAGATAGATAGATAGATAGATAGATATTAGAGATGGATAGATAGATATTAGAGATGGATAGATATGAGATAGATAGATAGATATGAGATAGATAGATAGATAGATAGATATGAGATAGATATGAGATAGATAGATATGAGATAGATATGAGATAGATAGATATGAGATAGATATGAGATAGATAGATATGAGATAGATATGAGATAGATAGATATGAGATAGATATGAGATAGATAGATATGAGATAGATAGATATGAGATAGATATGAGATAGATAGATATGAGATAGATATGAGATAGATAGATATGAGATAGATAGATATGAGATAGATAGATATGAGATAGATAGATATGAGATAGATAGATATGAGATAGATAGATATGAGATAGATAGATATGAGATAGATAGATATGAGATAGATAGATATGAGATAGATAGATATGAGATAGATATGAGATAGATAGATATGAGATAGATAGATATGAGATAGATAGATAGATAGATAGATATGAGAGAGAGAGATAGATATTAGATAGATAGATATGAGATAATCTATATATGTGTGTGTGTGTATATGTATGTATATATATATATATATATAGATATATAGATATGAGAGAGAGATAGATAGATATGAGAGATAGAGAGATAGATATGAGGACGATAGATAGATATGAGGACGATAGATAGATAGATAGATATGAGGACGATAGATAGATATGAGATAGATAGATAGATATGAGAGATAGATAGATAGATAGATATGAGAGATAGATAGATAGATAGATATGAGAGATAGATAGATAGATAGATATGAGAGATAGATAGATAGATAGATATGAGATAGATAGATATGGGATAGATAGATAGATATGAGGACGATAGATAGATAGATATGAGGACGATAGATAGATAGATATGAGGACGATAGATATTAGAGATAGATAGATAGATAGATAGATAGATAGATAGATATTAGAGATGGATAGATAGATATTAGAGATGGATAGATATGAGATAGATAGATAGATATGAGATAGATAGATAGATATGAGATAGATAGATATGAGATAGATATGAGATAGATAGATATGAGATAGATATGAGATAGATAGATAGATATGAGATAGATAGATATGAGATAGATATGAGATAGATAGATATGAGATAGATATGAGATAGATAGATATGAGATAGATATGAGATAGATAGATATGAGATAGATAGATATGAGATAGATAGATATGAGATAGATAGATATGAGATAGATAGATATGAGATAGATAGATATGAGATAGATAGATATGAGATAGATAGATATGAGATAGATAGATATGAGATAGATAGATATGAGATAGATAGATATGAGATAGATATGAGATAGATAGATATGAGAGAGAGAGATAGATATTAGATAGATATGAGATAATCTATATATGTGTGTGTGTGTATATGTATGTATATATATATATATATATATATATATATATATCCATCTCTCTCCCTCTCTCTCTATCTATAGCTATAGAATTTTTTGTTTTGTTTTGTGTCATCCCAAAAAAGTTAGGCATAGGCCTGTGTGGCAGGGCGGTGAGATATAGGGGGATGTATGTTACGGTATATTTTATCTGTCTTGCATAGATTCGAGTTGGTAATACACTTGTTCAAAGTATGATCAGTCACAACCATATAGTCCAGTGTTTCCCAACTAGGGTGCCTACAGCTGTTGTAAAACTACAACTCCCAGCATACAAGTCCCAGCATGCTGGGAGTTGCAGTTTTACAACAGCTGGAGGCACCCTGGTTGGGAAACACTGATATAGTCCTATTTCTCCGCAGAGATGAAGAGGCGGATTGTTAAGGGAACGGGGGGCCTGATATATTGTGGACCCAGCAGAACCAGGGGGCGTATTGCTGCTCTTTTTGCCCCCATCAGCATATTGTAAGGGGGAGATAATAAGACGGATAATACATGATTGATTCTAAACTGTAAAAAGGCTTTGGGGAGAGTTTGTGCGGCCGAACAATGTGCACGGATTTGAGGATATTATCCCCAAGGGGATGTGATTTAACAAGGCTGAACTCTTGTCTGATGGGAAACATGCCTTTCACATGCTCTCTCTTCTCTCCCCTCTTCTGTAGAACTGAAGGCGGCGAAAACCCCTGCGAACATCTGGACTCAGCGGACAAGTAACATGAACTGAAGGGAGACGAGCAGGGGACTGTGTGCAATCGTAAAGACAAGGGGGGGATCAAAAACGGGAACCCATTCTCCGCAAGGTCCTTCGCTTGGACAGTGAGGATTTACAGGAACCATGGGGAGGAAAAAGATTCAGATCCAGAGGATCACTGATGAGCGGAACAGACAGGTCAGTAGCCATTGTTTTTGTGATACTTGTGGTTCCACCAGCTATAGTTAGGGTCGCCACCCGGCCGGTATTTTTATCTTAAAAATACCGGACATGGAATTTATCCAACCAATCCTCCAACTTGTGGATTGTTGCACCATATGCTATGCCAGTGCTTCCCAGCCAGAAGTGCCTCCAGCTGTTGCAAAACTACAACTCCCAGCATGTTGGACTATATAGTACTATGTAGTATAGGCCAGTGCTTCCCAACCAGAAGTGCCTCCAGCTGTTGCAAAACTACAACTCCCAGCATGTTGGACTATATAGTAGTATATAGTATAGGTCAGTGCTTCCCAACCAGGGGTGCCTCCAGCTGTTGCAAAACTACAACTCCCAGCATGTTTGACTAAATAGTAGTATATATAGTATAGGTCAGTGTTTCCAAACCAGGGGTGCCTCCAGCTGTTGCAAAACTACAACTCCCAGCATGTTGGACTATATAGTAGTATGTAGTATAGGCCAGTGCTTCCCAACCAGAAGTGCCTACAGCTGTTACAAAACTACAACTCCCAGCATGTTGGACTATATAGTAGTATATAGTATAGGTCCGTGTTTCCCAACCAGTGAATTTATGGAACGGTCTACCTCAGGAACTGGTCACAGCAGGAACAATTAACAGCTTTAAAACAGGATTAGATACATTTATGGAACAAAATAACATTAATGCTTATGAAGAAATATAAAATCCCATCCCTTCCCCAATATCGCGCCACACCCCTACCCCTTAATTCCCTGGTTGAACTTGATGGACATATGTCTTTTTTCGACCGTACTAACTATGTAACTATGTAACCAGAGCGCCTCCAGCTGCTGCAAAACTACAACTCCCAACTTGTTAGACTATATAGTAGTATATAGTATTGGTCAGTGTTTCCCAATCAGGGGTGTCTCCAGCTGTTGCAAAACTACAACTCCCAGCATGCCCAGACAGCCGTTGGCTGTCCAGGCATGCTGGGAGTTGTAGTTTTGCAACAGCTGGAGACACCCCTGATTGGGAAACACTGACCAATACTATATACTACTATATAGTCCAACATGCTGGGAGTTGTAGTTTTGCAACAGCTGGAGACACCCCTGATTGGGAAACACTGACCAATACTATATACTACTATATAGTCCAACATGCTGGGAGTTGTAGTTTTGCAACAGCTGCAGGCGCTCTGGTTGGGAAACACTGACATAAGCTATATACTACTATATAGTCCAACATGCTGGGAGTTGTAGTTTTCCTTTGAGGCAGCTGCTGAGCCACAGGCTGTATCAGAGCATGCTGGGAGTTGTAGTTAGTAACTAATTGTAACTCCCATATTTGCTAAAAAAAAAATGAAAAAAGCGATCAAAAAGTCACATCAAAACAAAAACGGTCCTGTTATAAACTACAGATCGGGGCACAAAAAATCAGTCCAGATACAGGCCCCTAAAAAGGAGAAATAACAAAGTTATAGGGGTCAGAATAGGACAAAATTTTCCCCGCATATGTGTATCCTGTGATGTCACGCATATATAATTAATTATGCAAATTAGCATGGCCGGTATTTTTATATAGTAGATTGTGGACTGGATAGTATTATCGTTGTTACACAGATTTCAGGATGATTTGACAAAAATGTAATATCTATGGCGGCTGAGAGACGGACCCTGTTGTTTTCCAGGAGACCGGAGGGGTCTGCCCCTATACTCCGTAACTTTAATTACTCGCACCAAGTTGATGTTAATGGTGACATCAGGTGTCATAGTGGTCGGCCTGCAGTTGTGTTATGTCTATTGCGGTAGCCCTTCTGGGTGTCCCTCCTGGGGAGGTGTGTGTGGCCATTAGGGTCCTCACCTCCCTGCACCCCCCGGGCATCTTCGCTTTGGTCAAGATGCCACCAGTATACGGCTCCTCGGCTGATACTTTGGCTAACACCCAGGTTGAAGCCAGGAGCATTTTTGGCCCCTTAGTAGCTTTGGCGAAAAGGGGCATCGAACCTGGATCCTTGCAGGTGCCTTTTGGTCCGGAGGTGAAGGGTAGGTTTGTTGGGGGGCCTCTCTCCTATAGGAGAAGGGCTTGTGATAGACCACATCCTTTTCGCATGTTTTTTTAGTGTGACATGTTTGCACTTTTTCTTGCACTTTTTCCATTGTACGGGGAAATGAGTTCACAGAAAAAGGTTTGTTAAGCGCAGGAGCTTATACTCTATACTGCATTATTGTGAATGGAATCCTGGGTGTAGATGTCCTGATGTGTCCTCTTTTTGCCATTTTTAGGCATGTTTCTTTATATGTTTCTCTCTATCAAGAGACAGAGTGATTGAAGATTGCCATTGATCAGGCCTTATAGACTCTGTAAACATGGCTGTCTTGTTCCCTGTGTAGTATTGGTAATATGGGCCAAATCAAGTCTGAGTAAAGTTGGCCATATATAAAATTTCCCTCAATAGTACTAGAAGTACAAGAATATATCTACTATAATACTGCTCCTATGTACAAGAATATAACTACTATAATACTGCTCCTATATACAAGAATATAACTACTATAATACTGCTCCTATATACAAGAATATAACTACTATAATACTGCTCCTATATACAAGAATATAACTACTATAATACTGCCTCCTATGTACAAGAATATAACTACTATAATACTGCTCCTATATACAAGAATATAGCTACTATAATACTGTCTCCTATATACAGGAATATAACTACTATAATACTGCTCCTATATACAAGAATATAACTACTATAATACTGCCTCCTATATACAAGAATATAACTACTATAATACTGCTCCTATGTACAAGAATATAACTACTATAATACTGCTCCTATATACAAGAATATAACTACTATAACACTGCCTCCTATATACAAGAATATAACTACTATAATACTGCCTCCTATATACAAGAATATAACTACTATAATACTGCCTCCTATATACAAGAATATATCTACTATAATACTGCTCCTATATACAAGAATATAACTACTATAATACTGCTCCTATGTACAAGAATATAACTACTATAATACTGCTCCTATATACAAGAATATATCTACTATAATACTGCCCCTATATACAAGAATATATCTACTATAATACTACTCCTATATACAAGAATATAACTACTATAATACTGCTCCTATATACAAGAATATAACTACTATAATACTGCTCCTATATACAAGAATATAACTACTATAATACTACTCCTATATACAAGAATATAAATACTATAATACTGCTCCTATATACAAGAATATAACTACTATAATACTGCTCCTATAAACAGGAATATAACTACTATAATACTGCTCCTATATACAAGAATATAACTACTATAATACTGCTCCTATAAACAGGAATATAACTACTATAATACTGCTCCTATATACTAAAAATATATCTACTATAATACTGCTCCTATATAAAAGAATATAACTACTATAATACTGCTCCTATATACAAGAATATAACTACTATAATACTGCTCCTATAAACAGGAATAGAACTACTATAATGCTGCTCCTATATACAAGAATATAACTACTATAATACTGCCTCCTATATACAAGAATATAACTACTATAATACTGCTCCTATATACAAGAATATAACTACTATAATACTGCTCCTATACACAAGAATATAACTACTATAATACTGCTCCTATATATAAGAATATAACTACTATAATACTGCTCCTATATACAAGAATATAACTACTATAATACTGCTCCTATATACAAGAATATAACTACTATAATACTGCCTCCTATATACAAGAATATAACTATCATAACACTGCCCCCTATGTTTAGAATATAACTACTATAACATGTAACTATTAGACAGCTCCCTGTGGAGGAGACTATAGGTCAGAGTTGAACATTGGACGTTGTGAGAAGTTTGCCTGTTGAAGGATGACTTCTGCTACAGTTATGAAGGGGTTAAGCGGTCCTTTACGCCACTGTCACTTGCCCACAGGGCAGATTTCGGAGAGGCAGGGTTAAAGAGGCGAACCATATGAGAGGAGATTGTTTGTTTGCCCAGGGACTACAATGGGTTCAAGATGTTTTGCATTATGTTGCTCAGAAGAATCAACCTCCAAGTTCTGTTTACAAGATGTAATTATTCCGCCATATGTTGTGAGCTCCGCTATTTGTTTGTTTGATGTCACAGAATGAACTGGCTGACGTTCAGGTATGTTGAGTAACAGCGTTACGGTCCAATAAACACAATAGTGCAGGGTCAGCCGTACATCAGGAAACAAATTAAAGGGGATGTTCACTTAGTTGGGTGGTTACTAACCCTAAAAATAAATATTTTTGTAATCTTCTGCTTTTGGGCTTTTGTGTTGCCCCTTGCGGACCCATCTTCTGGTGAGATGGAGATTGTTTGGCGCCCTGCAGTGTGTCTGTGTAGTCTGGACCGCCCCCTCACAGCTGTGACTTGGCGGGTAGGGGGCGGTCCAGACTACAAATCCAGACAGAGTAGATTTCTTTATTCTAGTGAAAAGATGACATATAAAACAGTCTGTAGTGAGTGGCAGCACAATATGAAAAAGTCCGCCATAACCTCCTAAATCATTACTACTATGTGAGTACCTGGAAACAGGTTAAAGGGGTACTCCAATACAAACTGTTCTGAACGCTGGAGCCGGCGCCGGCAGCTCTTGACATCATAGCCCCACTGCCTCATGACGTCACGGCCCGCCCCCTCAATGCAAGTCTATGGGAGGGGGCGTGACAGCAGTCACGCCCCCTCCCATAGACTTGCATAATGCCCCCCCCATAGGCAATGTCCTCAGTTAGGTAACAATGCCCCCACATAAGTAATGCCCCCAGTAAGGTAAACATGCCCCAGGTAAGTTATAATTTCCCCACATAGGTACTGTCCCCAGTTAGTTAGTTACTGTCCTGCGCTAAGGCTGGGCTGTCAGCAGCTTCGGGAGCGGCGCGGGACTTCTCCGGCAGGCTGCGTGATGAAATTACGTTGTCACACGGCCTGCAGCGCAATGCACGCTCCTATATGTACATTATGTACGCAATTTGCGTACTGTATGTCCAGAAGCGGGAGAACACCGTTTACACAGGGTCTTCTGCTTCTGTGCTTCTGCTGCTGCAGGGGGTGGGGGGGGGGGGGGGTGCAGCAGGGCCCGGGCCCTCTGGAGCCCGGGCTCTTACTGGTGTACTGGCCATACCCCCCTGACGGCGGCCCTGCATTAGCATGTACTTGTTCCAGAATGATGCCCGTAGTCATGATGGATGTCTTTTGGCCCCAGTTATCTCTACCCTACCTGCCATGAACATGAATCAGTATCGGACCTCATCTTTTAGGCAAAACTTGGTTCACCAATGTTTGACCATAGCCCTGTCAACCATGATATGCACCAGGGCTTAGGTAGAATAGAAGCCTGGGCACCCCCTATAGTTACCCCCCATGGGTCAAGTCCTGGGAAAAAGTGTGGAAACTCACCCCAACGTTTCCACTATTCTCCTGCCTCCCTGCTGGACTTGAGCCCTGGTTACCCCATTGTACACTCTTTTTCTCTCTTTTTGGCTTTAGTGACAAGAGGACGGCACTCGAGAGTGTTTGTCGCCTTCATCGCTCACTAGCGACTTCCTGCATGGTCACAGTCTCTCGGGCCGTAACAGGAAGTAACCACTATACAGAGGAAACCCAGAGAAACCAATGTAAACAAGACGAGGCTGTAGCGAAATGAGGGGTCAGCAGATGACTAAGCTTTGGGGGGGGGGGGGGGGGGTGAAGTGGCTATTGGATTTTTTTTTTTTTTTTTTTTTTCGAAATTGCAAATGAAAGTCTTTGTGATTGAACGGAGTTACAATGCAGCCGCCCACATAGTGTACAATGTATACAATTGTTTTGGAAAGATAAAAGCCCCCGGCAGTTGTCCTTGTCACCGCTGCTTAGCTATTAACGCTGAACTCGTTCTCATTGTGCCTGTGGCGTTGAGACACGATGCCTGCCCCCCTGTTATAGCTGACTAGTCTCATGACAAGCTGTGGTCTACGGAGCTTATTTCTACAGTAACACGCCGACATGGCAAATAATAAGGGACAGAGAAGCCGGGAACCCTCCACGTCCAATCAGAGGGCCACATTTATCTATGGTGAAAGGCAACGTTACCCCAGTTCTTAGACGGTGTATGCACTTCTTAAAGAGAACCTCTCATGATCTTGTTAAATGTTATGATCCTCCCAGGTCACTGCCCCCATCATGATAAACCACCCCCGGCCTTTATTTTTATTATTTTTTAGTTTTCTACCTTGATATTGCTCTGTATTTTTTTTGCTCAGTCTCAGTCAGATTCACAGACTGGGAAGGGGGCGTTCCCCAGCAGGCGTGACATCATCTGAAGCCATACAGGGGAGAACTTCCTCCCTCACTCTGCCACACACAGCGCAGAGCAGTTCAGTGTGAGATGAGCTATGATTGGATAAGGCTGCACACAACCTCCTCAGCACTCTAGAGTCCATTTCCTGATTTTGGACTTCCGCCAGGCCAACAGGAGTCCAAAGTCTGTGCAAGAGATGGGTGGAAATGGGCTCTGGACAAGTAGGGAGACAGCTTTTTTAAACACAAATAAACATAGAAAACTTCATTTTTATTAATTTTTTTTTAACAAAGTACATTAGAAAGATTTTTTTTAAATTACCATAAGGAGTGTAATAGCAAAAAGATGTTTTAATGAGAGTGCTCATTTAAATGACTATACCAGTGGTCTCCAAACTGTGGACCTCCGGCTGCTGCAAAACTACAACTCCCGGCATGCCCGGACAGCCGTTGGCTGTCCGGGCATGCCGGGAGTTGTAGTTTTGCAGCAGCCGGAGGTCCGCAGTTTGGAGACCACTTTTCTATACCATTTTTACCACCTTGCTTGGTATTGGATGTGATCCAGATACCTTCTCCATTCCGATTTACCCCAAATTCTTGGCTGGAACACTGTCATGACCACATACGTTCCATGCTAGGCCTCCGCCCCAATTGGCATGATGGGGTTACGTCTTATATAAAGGCAGTTCCTCCTCCCCTGAGGCACTGTCCTGTAGTCCTGACTCCTCCTCCTTATTTTTGCGGAGGCGGGCCTTCCGATTTAGAAATATGGCAGCCCGTATAGCGGGTGTTATTGGGCCTTTCAACTTCAAGCCTCGATCGGGCATTGTACAGATACCAAATCTACTCTACTAATAGAGGCCATCTTCTGTTCTGGATCCTCATCTCTTGGCTGGGATGGAGAAGTGGATACAAAGAGGGTCTTTCGCTCTATAGGACCTGCCCTGTTTTACGTAGACCAGTGGTCTTCAACCGAGTCCTCAAGCCCACCGACATTCAGGATTTTGGAATAGAACAAGGTGTTGAGTCTTGAGGACCAAGTTGGAGGCCTCTAACATAGACAACTAATTGATTCAAATGAAACTGTAATGCTTCATTTTACCTGCGGGGGTGCTGCAGCAAAGCTGCTTACTTACTCCCAGATTTCTTCAGAGATCACAGGTGATTGCTGAAGGTCCCAACATTGGGGAGCTTTGCGATCAACTTTGTCAATGTGTAAGTAGCTCCAGCTGCAGTACGACAAAATGCAGCCCAGAGCTACATCTCCATCCCATGATCCCCTGCTCCTCAGTGTGCGGTGAAAGACGAGAATACGCTGCCTCAGACTCCAGCACAGCAACTATTGGCAACTGTATTTTCCAGCTCTGTGATCACAGCACTGATGGCAAAATGAGGCGGCGAGCAGCTGTTGTTTCTCTATGGCGTGATGTCCGTGTGAATGCTCGCATGCCCGGCTCATTATCGACACCACCAGACGCTGGGGCCCCTGGGTTCTGCTTTAGCAGCCTGGTAAACATGGAGTTAACCCCCCCCCCCCCCCAATCTTTGCGACCCACAAACGTTTCTTATTTCAGAACCACAGATGGTCTATGAGGCACTTTGTACCTTATACCTCAGCAGTATTGCTTTTATATCTCCATTTCGCCCCCTGCAGTCCATCAGAGATTTCGGAAAGTTGAGGGTCATGTGACTGCCATGGTCCTTGTCACACACAGATGCCAGGAAGCGTGGGAGAATCTATTTGCTTCACCAGGAAATATGACTTCCGGCCACTCCTCATCTTGGAGTCTCCTTTCATTCATTGTGTCGTTTTATGCCGTTGTTGATTCTCACTGAAGGACGGCACAAAATACTTGGCCATTTTGGAAGAGTCCACCTAGCCCATAGGACAGTGGTTTCCGAACTGTTCCTTGTCCACTCAACCATACTGGGGACCAGGAAGGAGATGGAGAGCCATGCTGGGGACCAGGAAGGAGATGGGGAGCCATGCTGGGGACCAGGAAGGAGATGGGGAGCCATGCCGGGACCAGGAGGGAGATGGGGAGCCATGCTGGGGTCTAGGAATGAGATAGGGAGCCATGCCGGAACCAGGAGGGAGATGGGGAGCCATGCTGGGGTCTAGGAATGAGATAGGGAGCCATGCCGGGACCAGGAAGGAGATGGAGAGCCATGCTGGGGACCAGGAAGGAGATGGAGAGCCATGCTGGGGACCAGGAAGGAGATGGGGAGCCATGCCGGGACCAGTAGGGAGATGGGGAACCATGCTGGGGACCAGGAAGGAGATGGGGAGCTATGCCGGGACCAGGAGGGAGATGGGGAGCCATGCTGGGGTCTAGGAATGAGATGGAGAGCCATGCTGGGGACCAGGATGGAAATGGGGAGCCATGCCAGGACCAGGAGGGAGATTGGGAGCCATGCTGGGTCTAGGAATGAGATAGGGAGCCATGCTGGGGACCAGGAAGCAGATAGGGAGCCATGCTGGAGACTAGTAAAGAGAGAGATCCCCCATCTCATTCCTGGTCCCTAGCAAGGCTCCCCATCTCATTCCTGGTCCCCAGCACGGTTTCTCATCTTATTCCTGGTCCCCAGCATGATCCCCATCTCATTCCTGGTCCCCAGCATGATCCCCATCTCATTCCTGGTCCCCAGCATGATCCCCATCTCATTACTGGTCCCCTGTATGATCCCCATCTCATTCCTGGTCCCCAGCATTATCCCCATCTCATTACTGGTCCCCAGCATGATCCCGATCTCATTTCTAGTCCGCAGCATGATCCCTATCTCATTTCTAGTCCGCAGCATGATCCCTATCTCATTTCTAGTCCCCAGCATGATCCCAATCTCATTCCTGGTCCCTAGCATGATCCCCATCTCATTCCTGGTCCCTAGCATGATCCCCATCTCATTCCTGGTCCCTAGCATGATCCCCCATCTCATTCCTGGTCCCCAGCATGATCCCCCATCTCATTCCTGGTCCCCAGCATGATCCCCATCTCATTCCTGGTCCCCAGCATGATCCCCATCTCATTCCTGGTCCCCAGCATGATCCCCATCTCATTCCTGGTCCCAATCATGATCCCCATCTCATTCCTGGTCCCAATCATGATCCCCATCTCATTCCTGGTCCCAATCATGATCCCCATCTCATTCCTGGTCCCAATCATGATCCCCATCTCATTCCTGGTCCCCAGCATGATCCCCATCTCATTCCTGGTCCCAATCATGATCCCCATCTCATTCCTGGTCCGCAGCATGATCCCCATCTCATTCCTGGTCCGCAGCATGATCCCCATCTCATTCCTGGTCCGCAGCATGATCCCCATCTCATTCCTGGTCCGCAGCATGATCCCCATCTCATTCCTGGTCCGCAGCATGATCCCCATCTCATTCCTGGTCCGCAGCATGATCCCCATCTCATTCCTGGTCCGCAGCATGATCCCCATCTCATTCCTGGTCCGCAGCATGGCTTTTCCTCTCATTCCTGTGCCATGTCTTTTGCCATGACCAGTTGACCATTTTTGTCACTATTTACTCCCTAAAGCAGTGGTCTCCAAAATGTGGAACTCCAGATATTGCAAAACTACAACTCCCAGCATACCCGGACAGCCAGCATGCTCGGAGTTGCAGTTTTGTAATATCTGGAGGTCCGCAGTTTGCAGACCTCTGCCCTAAAGGGTCAAGGGAATTGGTTTTTGACTGAGAGGACTGCGGTATAAAAATAGGAGAACGCTGTTGTGAATCACCTAACATAGAACAGTAAGTACTAGTGCTGAGTTATATCTGTGTTCCTGAGGTAAATTTTGCAACCTCCTCCCGGTGTTTGCAAAACTACAACTCCCAGCATTTAAAGGGCAACTCCATTCATGATATGTTTGTACATGAAGCCGTTTGGTGCTGAAGGAAAAGCGGAAAGGACTTTTCTATAAATAAGAGGGTCCAAAGGGGACTCCGTAAAATGAGACGGGACGGGTCACATGACATAGAGGTTGTAAACTACTACTCCCAGCAAGGTCACATCTATGTCCTGGGTTTACCGTATAGCTTAGGTCTCTTAGACTGTGGACCTCCAGCTGTTGCAAAACTACAACTCCCAGCCGTTGGCTGTCCGGGCATGCTGGGAGTTGTAGTTTTGCAACAGCTGGAGGCACTCTAGTAAGGAAGCACTGCTGTTGGCTGTCCGGGCATGCTGGGAGTTGTAGTTTTGCAACAGCTGGAGGCACTCTAGTTAGGAAGCACTGCTGTTGGCTTTCCGGGCATGCTGGGAGTTGTAGTTTTGTAACAGCTGGAGCAACTCTAGTTAGAAAACTTCTGTTGGCTGTCCGGGCTTGCTGGGAGTTGTAGTTTTGCAACAGCTGTAGGCACTCTAGTTAGGAAACACTGCTGTTGGCTGTCCGGGCGTGCTGGGAGTTGTAGTTTTTCTACAGCTGAAGGTCCACTATTTAGAGACTACGACTAGAAGTTCTACCCAGGACATAGATTTGACCTTGCTGGGAGTTGTAGTTTGAGCATATACATATATATTGTATGTCTGCAATACATGTAAAAACAATAACTCCCAGCATGCCCTCGCAGACCTCAGCTATTGGGGCATGCTGGAAGTTGTAGTTTTGCAACAGCTGGAAGTCCACCATTTAGAGACTACGACTATAAGTTCTACCCAGGACATAGGTTTGACCTTGCTGGGAGTTGTAGTTCGAGTATATACAGTAAAAGGCTCCCTAGTTCAGTTGTATGTCTCCCAACACTTGTAAAACAACAACTCCCAGCATGCCCTTGCTGACCTCATCTGTGAGGGCATGCTGGAAGTTGTAGTTTTAGAACCACCGGAGAAGACGGTCATAGGGCATATACCGTAGCTTTGTATGGTATATATTAATGTTGGGTTAGGTTTGTGTTCCTGAGGTAAATTTTCCTCCATTTTGCTCCTCCACCCTCGGTAGATTTGCCTCCTGGCAGGAGATGTGAGTACAGGAGGATATTACCATGAAGTGTTAATGTAATTCACTAATCCCTGGTAATAAGCGGCTCAGCATGACAGGCCCCCTCCCTGAGGAGAGACATGACTCAGGCCCCCATCCTGTCAGCAGATAAGGGGCCCGGCCTGCAGTGTGAACAGGGCCCTGGCAGGTCAGCACCCTGAGGAATTAGGAGGATAAGCTCCGAGCTATGGCGGCCGCTGTATATAGTCACATAGGGGGAGAGTTATCAAAACCAGTCCAGAGGAAATGTTGCCCATAGCAACCAATCAGATTCCTTCTTTAATTTTTAACAAGTCCTCTGCAAAATGAAAGCAGCGATCTGATTGGTTGCTATGGGCAACTGGGCCACTTTTCTTCTGGACAGGTTTGGATAAATCTCCCCCATAGTCGTATACTGAGCATTGTCCCTGTCCCCCCCCAACTAGGGTCGCCACATTTCGTGGAAAAAAAGAAAAAGTTACCAGCCATGCTAATTTGCATAATTAATTATATATGCGTGACATCACAGGATACACATATGCGGGGAAATTTTGTCCTATTCTGACCCCTATAACTTTATTATTTCTCCTTATACGACCTGTATGAGGGATCGATTTTTGCGCCCCGATTTGTAGTTTTTAACAGGACCATTTTTGTTTTGATGTGACTTTTTTGATCGCTTTTTTTTTTTTTTTTAATTAAATTCAGGAGTTGCAATAAGTTACTAACTACAACTCCCAGCATGCCCTGATACAGCCTGTGGCTCAGCAGCTGCCCCAAACGAAAACTACAACTCCCAGCATGTTGGACTATATAGTAGTATATAGTATAGGTCAATGTTTCCCAACCAGAGGTGCCTTCAGCTGTTGCAAAACTACAACTCCCAGCATGTTGGACTATATAGTAGTATTTAGTATAGGTCAGTGTTTCTCAACCAGAGGTGCCTCCAGCTGTTGCAAAACTACAACTCCCAGCATGTTGGACTATATAATAGTATATAGTATAAGTCAGTGTTTTCCAACCAGAGGTGCCTCCAGCTGTTACAAAACTACAACTCCCAGCATGTTGGACTGTATAGTAGTATATAGTATAAGTCAGTGTTTTCCAACCAGAGGTGCCTCCAGCTGTTACAAAACTACAACTCCCAGCATGTTGGACTGTATAGTAGTATATAGTATAAGTCAGTGTTTTCCAACCAGAGGTGCCTCCAGCTGTTACAAAACTACAACTCCCAGCATGTTGGACTATATATTAGTATATAGTATAGATCAGTGTTTCCCAACCAGAGGTGCCTCCAGCTGTTGCAAAACTACAACTCCCAGCATGTTGGACTATATAGTAGTATATAGTATAGGTCAGTGTTTACCAACCAGGGGTGCCTCCAGCTGTTGCAAAACTACAACTCCCAGCATGTTGGACTATATAGTAGTATATAGTATAGATCAGTGTTTCCCAACCAGGGGTGCCTCCAGCTGTTACAAAACTACAACTCCCAGCATGTTGGACTATATAGTAGTATATAGTATAGGTCAGTGTTTCCCAACCAGGAGTGCGTACAGCTGTTGCAAAACTACAACTCCCAGCATGCCCGGACAGCCAACGGCTGTCCGGGCATGCTGGGAGTTGTAGTTTTGCAACAGCTGGAGGCGTTCTGGTTGGGAAACACTGGTATAGTATAAGGTGCAACATTCCGGGAGTTGGAGGATTGGATGGATAAATACCGGCCATTGCATTGCTGGTATTTTTTATATAAAAATACCGTCAGAGCGGCCAAAATACCGTCTGTGCCGGTAAAATACCGTCCAGGTAGCGACCCTACCCCAATGGGTGGTCTACGTGTTCTCCTCATCTGTCACCTCCTATACCTATGATAATGTATACCGGGATGTTATGTGTGATACCGTCTACCCAGCCTTTGTATCTAAGTTTATCATGTGTGATACTGACTGTTGAGCTGATCTATCTAGACTGTGATACTGTGTGGAGAGTTTGTGTATCTAATCCTACTATGTGTGATGTGTATAATGCTTCTGCTGGGCCAGCGTTTCTAGGCCTATCGTGTGGTACTGTATCCCGCACTGGTGTATCTAAGACTAATATTTTCAATACAGTCTGCTGAGCTTGTATATCTAATTCTCCTTTGTGTGATACTGTTTGCTGGGCTAGTGTATCTAATCTTGCTATTTGTGGCAGTGTCTGCTGAGCTTTTGTATCTGATCGTACCGTGTGTGATACTGTCTGTGGAGTTGGTGTATCTAAGTGAAACTGTCTGCTAAGCTGGGGTATCTCAGCACAATCTGACTTAAAGGGATTATTCAGGAAAAAACTTTTATATATATATATATAATCAACTGGCTCCAGAAAGATAAACAGATTTGTAAATGACTTCTATTAAAAAAAAATCTTAATCCTTCCAGTACTTATCAGCAGCTGAAGTTGAGTTGTCCTTTTCTGTCTGACCACAGTGCTCTCTGCTGACACCTCGGTCTGTCTCGGGAACTGTCCAGAGTACCAGCAAATCCCCATATCAAACCTATTCTACTCTGTGCAGTTCCCGAGACAGACAGAGGTGTCAGCAGAAAGCACTGTTGTCAGACAGAAAAAAAATCTTAATCCTTCCAGTACTTATCAGCTGCTGAAGTTGTTATTTTAAGAGAAGTAATTTACAAATCTGTAAGTTTGATTTATATAAAAATGTTTTTTTTGGCCTGGAATACCCCTTTAAGCTATGTTGAACCAGTGTATCTAAGCCTATTGTGTGTGATACTATAAGTGGAGGTGTGTATCTACTATCTAAGTGAAACTGTCTGCTAATTTGGTGTATCTAAGCCCATTATCAGCAATGCTGGCTGCTGATCTGGTGTATCTAAGCCTATCGTGTGTGATACTGTCTGCTGAATTGGTGTATCTAATCCTATCTTGTATGATCTGGTCTGCTGGGCTGGTCTATCTAATCCTCTCATACTGTCTATTTAGTCTTTGTATCTAATCTTGTCATGTGTGATACTGCCTGCTGAACTATAGTATCTTACCCTATTATGTGTATTACTGTCTGCTAAACCAGTATATCTAATCATGTCATGTGTGATACATTGTGCTGAGTCTGTGTATCTAATCCTTTTATGGTATGTTTTGTTCTGATGCATCTAATCCTGCCATGTGTGATACTATGTTGTTGAGCCAGTGTACATAATATGACCATGTTTGATGCCATGTTGTTGGCATATCTAATCTGTTATGTGATACTGTCTACTCAAATTGTGTATCTAAGCCTCTCATGTTTGATACTTTTGCTGCTCAGTTGGGGTATCTTATCCTAGATGGTGTATCTAATTTCATCATGAATGATACTGTCTGCTGAGCTGCTCTATCTAATCCTATTATGTGTGATACATTCTGCTGAGCTTGTGTATCTAAGCCTATCATGTATGTTAATGTCCACAGAGGTGATGAGCCTAGCCTCAATTCTGCCAGCTCTGTGATACTATGCTGGTTTATCGGAGCCTGTCTGCTGGGCCTTTGTATCTAAGTTTATCATGTGTGATACTTAATGTTGAGCTGATGTACCTAGACCTATCATGTGTGATACTGTGTGTAGCATTTTTGTATCCAATCCTACTTTGCCGATGGTGTCTGCTGAGCCAGTGTTTCTAGTCTTATGTGTGATACTGTATGCAGAGCTGGTGTATCTAATCCTCCTGTTTGTGACATTCTGCTGAACCAGTGTATCTAATCCGACTGTGTGTGATACTGTCTGCTGAACCAGTGTATCTTTTCCTGCTATGCCTGATAGTGCTTCTGAGCTTGTGTATCTAATCCTACTCTGTGTGATACTGTCTGCTGAGCTTCTGTATCTAATCCTACTGTATGTGATACTGTCTGCTGAGCTTGTGTATCTAATCCTACTCTGTGTGATACTGTCTGCTGAGCTTCTGTATCTAATCCTACTGTATGTGATACTGTCTGCTGAGCTTCTGTATCTAATCCTACTGTGTGTGATACTGTCTGCTGAGCTTGTGTATCTAATCCTACTCTGTGTGATACTGCCTGCTGAGCTTGAGCTTCTGTATCTAATCCTACTGTGTGTGATACTGTCTGTTGAGATTGTGTATCTAACCCTACTGTGTGTGATACTGTCTGTCGAGCCAGTGTATCTATTCCTACTGTGTGTGATACGGTCTGCTGAACCAGTGTATCTAATCCTACTGTGTGTGATACTGTCTGCTGAGCTTGTGTATCTAACCCTACTGTATGTGAAACTGTCTGTTGAGCCAGTGTATCTAATCCTACTGTATGTGATACTGTCTGCTGAGCCAGTGTATCGACTTCTACTGTGTGCGATACTGTCTGCTGAGCCTGTGTATCTAATCCTAGTGTGTGTGATACTGTCTGCTGAGCTTGTGTATCGAATCCTAGTGTGTGTGTGATACTGTCTGCAGAGCCAATGTATCTAAGCCTCCTGTTTGTGATACTACCTGCTGAACCATTGTATCTTTTCCTGCTATGCCTGATAGTGCTGCTGAGCGTGTGTATCTAACCCCAATGTGCGCGATACTGTCTTGAGTTTGTGTATCTTATCTCTATTATGCGTGAGCCAGTGTACCTCCAGCTGTTTCTAAACTACAACTCCCAGCATGCCCGGACAGCCGACGGCTGTCCGGGCATGCTGGGAGTTGTAGTTTAGCAACAGTGGGATGCGCCCTGGTTGGGAAACACTGATCTAGGCTCATCATGTGTGACAACCACGCGGCACTACACCCTCCACATAGGACTATGTGCAATCATTCCGTACAACCTCAGGGTAAGATGGCATCTGATACCCTGCGTGCCAGAGAGCGGAGCGTTGAGAGGGTGATGGCTTTGGGGCAGCTGGCAAGGAGTGATCCAGCATAGAGACCACCACATGCTGTAGGGGGTCACATACCATCGAAGTCACAGACAGCGCTGGGGACAATGGCAGACCCCCGGCCACTGGCTCAGCTGTATTGGACACCAACAATCTCAATGGCGAAAAAATTATTCCAAAAATTTGCCACGACCCCTGACCATTACCCCCCTGAAATCAAAGAACCGGATGTCCATGATAGTAAGATGGAGGCATAGTGCAGACGGGAGGGATATGGATGAGGGGGCCCGCCCTAAGCACAGTCAGACAGGATCCTACCATGGACATCCATTTTCCCGCCTTTTCAGTAGCTTCAAAACTACAACTCCTGTCATGCCCTGACAGCCATAGGCTGTCAGGGCATGACAGGAGTTGTAGTTTTAAAGCTGCTGAAAAGGCGGGAAAAAGGTGGGTTCACCATGGTAGGATCCAGATTGGAATCCATGACAGGAGTTGTAGTTTTGAAGCTGCTGAGAAGGCGGGAAAAAGGTGGGTTCACCATGGTAGGATCCTGACTGGAATCCATGACAGGAGTTGTAGTTTTAAAGCTGCTGAAAAGGCAGGAAAAAGGTGGGTTCACCATGGTAGGATCCTGACTGGAATCCATGACAGGAGTTGTAGTTTTAAAGCTGCTGAAAAGGCAGGAAAAAGGTGGATTCACCATGGTAGGATCCTGACTGGAATCCATGACAGGAGTTGTAGTTTTGAAGCTGCTGAAAAGGTGGAAAAAAGGTGGGTTCACCATGGTAGGATCCTGACAGGAATCCATGACAGGAATTGTAGTTTTACAACCTTTGTAGAGCCATAAGTTTGGGAAGAAGAAGCCCCGCCTTCCTGACTACTGACAACAGTCTCTTCATGTCATGTGACCCTTTCCCGCTTTTTTTTATCGAGTCCTACCCTGAAACAAATGATGGATGGGGTTGCCTTAGAATTTTGCCGCCCCACGCGGCGGTCTCCACAGAACGGCAGAGGTTCGCATCCCTCCTCCTCCGTCGCGCGCTGCATATGGCCGTCTTTTTTGTTTGTAAGCAGATTGTGCGGTGCTTTGTGTGCGCAAGATGTTCGCTGTTCGGAGCGTTACCCCGGCAACTGTCACATCACATAAGACTCGGGTGAAGGATGAATTATAGGGCACGTTACCCGTGAGCAAACACGTGACCAAGGGGGGGTGGTGGGGGGGGGGGGGCTGTTCGTGTCAGACCCTGCGTGGCACGGACTCTGATGCGAGCCGGGGCTGTGCGCTTTGCTGCTCGCTTTCGGCAGTACCTGGCGACCTAAAATAGGTCAACTTGTGTTGTCATCTGGTGTATGGAGGTAGAGAACCATCCCCAGCCCAGATCTATCATTGTCAGTGACTAAGAGCATCGCAATTAGAACTCTTTCCTTAAAGTCTGATCCCCCCCCCCCCCCCATACACATGGACACCCATCTGACTGACAGCTGTCTCTCCCGAACACCCTCCTCATTTACATGGACACTTGACTAGCTGACAGCTATCTCTCCTTGTGTTCCTGTACATAATAGCAGTAATATAGTAGTTATATTCTTGTATATAGGAGCAGTATTATAGTAGTTATATTCTTGTATATAGGAAGCAGTATTATAGTAGTTATATTCTTGTATATAGGAGGCAGCATTATAGTAGTTATATTCTTGTATATAGGAAGCAGTATTATAGTAGTTATATTCTTGTATATAGGAGCAGTATTATAGTAGTTATATTCTTGTATATAGGAGCAGTATTATAGTAGTTATATTCTTGTATAAAGGAGCAGTATTATAGTAGTTATATTCTTGTATATAGGAGCAGTATTATAGTAGTTATATTCCTGTATATAGGAGCAGTATTATAGTAGTTCTATTCTTGTATATAGGAGCAGTATTATAGTAGTTATATTCTTGTATATAGGAGCAGTATTATAGTAGTTCTATTCTTGTATATAGGAGCAGTATTATAGTAGTTATATTCTTGTATATAGGAGCAGTATTATAGTAGTTATATTCTTGTATATAGGAGCAGTATTATAGTAGTTATATTCTTGTATATAGGAGCAGTATTATAGTAGTTATATTCTTGTATATAGGAGCAGTATTATAGTAGTTATATTCTTGTATATAGGAGCAGTATTATAGTAGTTATATTCTTGTATATAGGAGCAGTATTATAGTAGTTATATTCTTGTATATAGGAGCAGTATTATAGTAATATTCTTGTATATAGGAGGCAGTATTATAATAGTTATATTCTTGTATATATGGAGTATAATAGTAGTTATATTCTTGTATATAGGAGCAGTATTATAGTAGTTATATTCTTGTATATAGGAGCAGTATTATAGTAGTTATATTCCTGTATATAGGAGCAGTATTATAGTAGTTATATTCTTGTATATAGGAGCAGTATTATAGTAGTTATATTCTTGTATATAGGAGCAGTATTATAGTAGTTATATTCTTGTATATAGGAGTAGTATTATAGTAGTTATATTCTTGTATATAGGAGGCAGTATTATAATAGTTATATTCTTGTATATATGGAGTATAATAGTAGTTATATTCTTGTATATAGGAGCAGTATTATAGTAGTTATATTCTTGTATATAGAAGGCGGTATTATAGTAGTTATATTCTTGTATATAGGAGCAGTATTATAGTAGTTATATTCTTGTATATAGGGAGCAGTATTATACTAGTTATATTCTTGTATATAGGAGCAGTATTATACTAGTTATATTCTTGTATATAGGAGCAGTATTATACTAGTTATATTCTTGTATGTAGGAGCAGTATTATAGTAGTTATATTCTTGTATGTAGGAGCAGTATTATAGAAGTTATATTCTTGTATATAGGAGCAGTATTATAGTAGTTATATTCTTGTATATAGGAGCAGTATTATAGTAGTTATATTCTTGTATATAGGAGCAGTATTATAGTAGTTATATTCTTGTATATAGGAGCAGTATTATAGTAGTTATATTCTTGTATATAGGAGGCAGTATTATAGTAGTTATATTCTTGTATATAGGAGCAGTATTATAGTAGTTATATTCTTGCATATAGGAGGCAGTATTATAGTTATTATATTCTTATACATAGGGGACAGTATTATAGTAGTTTTATGGGATCGGGGTCATGACCATGGACAATTCAAACATCTCATTTCCCTCCCACAGGTGACGTTCACGAAGCGCAAATTCGGCCTGATGAAGAAGGCCTATGAGCTCAGCGTCCTGTGCGACTGCGAGATCGCGCTCATCATCTTCAACCACTCAAACAAACTGTTCCAGTACGCCAGCACCGACATGGACAAAGTGCTGCTGAAATACACAGAGTACAACGAACCGCACGAGAGTCGGACTAATGCGGACATTATAGAGGTGAGCACCCCCCTCCCCCCACCATCCCTGTCCCCCTCACCATACCAGTGTTTCCCAACCAGTGTGCCTCCAGCTGTTGTAAAACTACCACTCCCAGCATGCCCGGACAGCCGAAGGCTGTCCGGGCATGCTGGGAGTTGTAGTTTTGCAACAGCTGGAGGCACACTGGTTGGGAAACACTATTCTATGCAGTTACTGAACATAATCCTATAAACCAGGAACAGACAATCATTTTTTTTGTTTTTAATTTAGTGACGTCATATAGGATATTCCACGGGACAGTCCCCAGGGGTGGAAGCGGTTAATAATTTTCAGAATATCGCTTTATGACCCGGATCAGCCTTTGTCCTGCGGCGTCACACTGTGATGAAAACGCTCTCCCTTAGATGACTTAGAAGGGACCTCGGCCAAACCCGGATCCAGACCGGCGGGGGGGGTTGTTAAGCTGGACCATTAGTACTGATAGCGGCCATTTTGTATCTAATCAGTTCAGCCTTTTAGAGCTGATAGGGTGACATCCCCCCCCCCCGCCGGGCCCCCCCCCTCCCCCGGGGCTATCACCCGCGGGGCGTTAAAGTGCTATAGCTGTTATTATAACGATAAGGAAGGTCGGCGCCTTATCTTCCTGATAACTTGGGGTGATAACCGCCATATCCTACTCTCTGGGGAAGGCTGATGGCGTCTAACCTTATATAGGAAGACGGGAAATGACTGACTAATCCAGTGTTTCCCAACCAGGGTGCCTCCAGCTGTCCAGGACATGCTGGGAGTTGTAGTTTTGCAACAGCTGGAGGCACCCTGGTTGGGAAAACAATGGACTAATCTGTCATTTTAGGTGGGAAAATCCACAATGCATTTTATTTATTTATTTTTTATTATTATTATTTAATATATATATATTTTTTTTACGTCCTACATTTGGCGTCACGGTACACGCTATATGATGCACTTGCCGCCATCTTGTTAACACGTAGCAGGAGCATACACCCCGTTTACGAGCCACTTCACACTGGGAAGTTTAGCGTTGTCCTCAAAGCGAAGGGGTGTGGTTTATCATTCGGCGTACTAAATGGCGCAAAATAGCTAAAGCCAGTTTCCATTCATCTGAACTGCAGTTCTTAAAGGGGTATTCCGGTGGAAAACATATTTTTATTTTTTATTGTTTTTTAAATGAACTGGTACCAGAAAGTTAAACAGATTTGTAAATTACTTCTATTAAAAAATCTTAATCCTTTCAGTACTTATTAGCAGCTGTATACTACAGAGGAAATTCTTTTCTTTTTGAATTTCTTTTTTGTCTTGTCCACAGTGCTCTCTGCTGACACCTCTGTCCGTGTCAGGAACTGTCCAGAGCAGCATAGGTTTGCAATGGGGATTTTCTCCTGCTCTGGGCAGTTCCTGATACGGGCATCAGGTGTCAGCAGAGAGCACTGTGGACAAGACAAAAAAGAAATTCAAAAAGAAAAGAATTTCCTCTGTAGTATACAGCTTCTAATAAGTACTGAAAGTATTAAGATTTTTAAATAGAAGTAATTTACAAATCAGTTTAACTTTCTTAAAAAAATAAAAATAAATAAAGTTTTCCACCGGAGTACCCCTTTAAATGACTTATTCAGGTTTGAAATAACAATGGATTTCTTTTTTTCCAAACAGCGCCACCCTTTTCCTTAGGTTGCATGTGGTATTGCAGCTTAGTTCCATTGAAGCAAACGGATCGGAGTTGTAATTCCGCACAGAACCTGACCACAGGGGTGGCGCTGTTTTTGAAAAAAGAAAAATTACCTCTGTTTCTTTTTTTTTTTTTTCTTCTCATTCCTGGACAACCTGTCATCACTGTCACGCCGCCCAAATCACAAGTCGTTGGCGCCTTCTGCCCGCTCTACCAGCCGTGATTGATAGGCCCCCCCAAACAGGGAGTGACCTATCAGTCGTGGCCGGCTGCCCCGATGACTTGACGTTCAAGCAGCACGAAAGTGATGTGTGGTTCCCTTTAAGAAATACTTGAAATACTGGTTTAGAATACCGCCATGTTGTGCAGAAAGATGGGACCCAAGTGTTTAATCTGGTCCTTATCCTGACCACCAGGCACTGTACTTGCCGCCATATTGTTTTTGACAATACGTCACCCTATATAGACTGTAGAAGTGGAGTATCTGATACTAGAGAGCGGTATTATTCTGCAGCGAGAGCATCATATGGCGGTTGACATTCTCTATTACAATATTCCTATGGCTCATCTTAATACCATTGTCCTATGGCAGTGTTCCCCAACCAGTGCGGCTCCCGCTGTTGCAAAACTACAACTTCCAGCATGCCCGGACAGCCAACGGCTGTCCGGGCATGCTGGGAGTTGTAGTTTTTCAACAGCTGGGGGCACACTGGTTGGGAAACACTGGTTTAGAGTACAGTTTAGTGGGACTGTAAGGGATCGTGGAGCATTGCACACCCCGTGCTGACTCTGTGACACCCGACAGGGGCTGAGGATCGATTCCTCTGGAGGGATCACATCTCAAGGAGCTCAGCTGTTTTCTTATGTGACACGAGTCTTCGGCATTGGTGGCCGGAGGGACAGAGAGTCCTGTAATAATGTGCGGACGTGATGCCATATAGTATATTCTTACAGTATTATAGTAGTTATATTCTTGTATATAGGAGCAGTATTATAGTAGTTATATTCTTGTATATAGGAGCAGTATTATAGTAGTTATATTCTTGTATATAGGAGCAGTATTATAGTAGTTATAGTCTTGTATATAGGAGGCAGTATTATAGTAGTTATATTCTTGTATATAGGAGGCAGTATTATAGTAGTTATATTCTTGTATATAGGAGCAGTATTATAGTAGTTATATTCTTGTATATAGGAGCAGTATTATAGTAATTATATTCTTGTATATAGGAGCAGTATTATAGTAGTTATATTCTTGTATATAGGAGCAGTATTATAGTAGTTATATTCTTGTATATAGGAGCATTATTATAGTAGTTATAGTCTTGTATATAGGAGGCAGTATTATAGTAGTTATATTCTTGTATATAGGAGGCAGTATTATAGTAGTTATATTCTTGTATATAGGAGGCAGTATTATAGTAGTTATATTCTTGTATATAGGAGCAGTATTATAGTAGTTATATTCTTGTATATAGGGAGCAGTATTATAGTAGTTATATTCTTGTACATAGTGGCAGTATTATAGTAGTTATATTCTTGTATATAGGAGCAGTATTATAGTAGTTATATTCTTGTACATAGTGGCAGTATTATAGTAGTTATATTCTTGTACATAGTGGCAGTATTATAGTAGTTATATTCTTGTACATAGTGGCAGTATTATAGTAGTTATATTCTTGTATATAGGAGCAGTATTATAGTAGTTATAGTCTTGTATATAGGAGGCAGTATTATAGTAGTTATATTCTTGTATATAGGAGGCAGTATTATAGTAGTTATATTCTTGTATATAGGAGGCAGTATTATAGTAGTTATATTCTTGTATATAGGAGCAGTATTATAGTAGTTATATTCTTGTATATAGGGAGCAGTATTATAGTAGTTATATTCTTGTACATAGTGGCAGTATTATAGTAGTTATATTCTTGTATGTAGGAGCAGTATTATAGTAGTTATATTCTTGTACATAGTGGCAGTATTATAGTAGTTATATTCTTGTACATAGTGGCAGTATTATAGTAGTTATATTCTTGTATATAGGAGCAGTATTATAGTAGTTATAGTCTTGTATATAGGAGGCAGTATTATAGTAGTTATATTCTTGTATATAGGAGGCAGTATTATAGTAGTTATATTCTTGTATATAGGAGGCAGTATTATAGTAGTTATATTCTTGTATATAGGAGCAGTATTATAGTAGTTATATTCTTGTATATAGGGAGCAGTATTATAGTAGTTATATTCTTGTACATAGTGGCAGTATTATAGTAGTTATATTCTTGTACATAGTGGCAGTATTATAGTAGTTATATTCTTGTACATAGTGGCAGTATTATAGTAGTTATATTCTTGTATATAGGAGCAGTATTATAGTAGTTATAGTCTTGTATATAGGAGGCAGTATTATAGTAGTTATATTCTTGTATATAGGAGGCAGTATTATAGTAGTTATATTATTGTATATAGGAGGCAGTATTATAGTAGTTATATTCTTGTATATAGGAGCAGTATTATAGTAGTTATATTCTTGTATATAGGGAGCAGTATTATAGTAGTTATATTCTTGTACATAGTGGCAGTATTATAGTAGTTATATTCTTGTATGTAGGAGCAGTATTATAGTAGTTATATTCTTGTACATAGTGGCAGTATTATAGTAGTTATATTCTTGTACATAGTGGCAGTATTATAGTAGTTATATTCTTGTATATAGGAGCAGTATTATAGTAGTTATAGTCTTGTATATAGGAGGCAGTATTATAGTAGTTATATTCTTGTATATAGGAGGCAGTATTATAGTAGTTATATTCTTGTATATAGGAGGCAGTATTATAGTAGTTATATTCTTGTATATAGGAGCAGTATTATAGTAGTTATATTCTTGTATATAGGGAGCAGTATTATAGTAGTTATATTCTTGTACATAGTGGCAGTATTATAGTAGTTATATTCTTGTATATAGGAGCAGTATTATAGTAGTTATATTCTTGTACATAGTGGCAGTATTATAGTAGTTATATTCTTGTACATAGTGGCAGTATTATAGTAGTTATATTCTTGTATATAGGAGGCAGTATTATAGTAGTTATATTCTTGTATATAGGAGCAGTATTATAGTAGTTATATTCTTGTATATAGGGAGCAGTATTATAGTAGTTATATTCTTGTACATAGTGGCAGTATTATAGTAGTTATATTCTTGTACATAGTGGCAGTATTATAGTAGTTATATTCTTGTACATAGTGGCAGTATTATAGTAGTTATATTCTTGTATATAGGAGCAGTATTATAGTAGTTATAGTCTTGTATATAGGAGGCAGTATTATAGTAGTTATATTCTTGTATATAGGAGGCAGTATTATAGTAGTTATATTCTTGTATATAGGAGGCAGTATTATAGTAGTTATATTCTTGTATATAGGAGCAGTATTATAGTAGTTATATTCTTGTATATAGGGAGCAGTATTATAGTAGTTATATTCTTGTACATAGTGGCAGTATTATAGTAGTTATATTCTTGTATGTAGGAGCAGTATTATAGTAGTTATATTCTTGTACATAGTGGCAGTATTATAGTAGTTATATTCTTGTACATAGTGGCAGTATTATAGTAGTTATATTCTTGTATATAGGAGCAGTATTATAGTAGTTATAGTCTTGTATATAGGAGGCAGTATTATAGTAGTTATATTCTTGTATATAGGAGGCAGTATTATAGTAGTTATATTCTTGTATATAGGAGGCAGTATTATAGTAGTTATATTCTTGTATATAGGAGCAGTATTATAGTAGTTATATTCTTGTATATAGGGAGCAGTATTATAGTAGTTATATTCTTGTACATAGTGGCAGTATTATAGTAGTTATATTCTTGTATATAGGAGCAGTATTATAGTAGTTATATTCTTGTACATAGTGGCAGTATTATAGTAGTTATATTCTTGTACATAGTGGCAGTATTATAGTAGTTATATTCTTGTACATAGTGGCAGTATTATAGTAGTTATATTCTTGTACATAGTGGCAGTATTATAGTAGTTATATTCTTGTACATTGTACAAGAATATAACTACTATAATACTGCCACTATGTACAAGAATATAACTACTATAATACTGCCACTATGTACAAGAATATAACTACTATAATACTGCTCCTATATACAAGAATATAACTACTATAATACTGCCACTATGTACAAGAATATAACTACTATAATACTGCTCATATATACAAGAATGTAACTACTATAATACTGCTCCCTATATACAAGAATATAACTACTATAATACTGCCACTTAGTGGCAGTACACATAGTTAGTGCCCATCCATTCTTATTCAAGATGCTGACAGTCCTAGCTTGAGACTGGGTGTAGTAGTCACAGGGTTAAGTCTGTCCTTAAAACTTCCAGAAGGTGGTTGTTTAGTGGGTGGACCCACCTTCACCCTTGCAGTCCCGGCATCTGGCAGTGAATCAGTGGGGTCGTGCGCGCAATCATCGCCGCCCCCCCCCCCCCGCCCCCCTCGCCGTTTCTTTCCACAGCCGACACCAACATATAAAGCGTCCCCTTTGCTCCGCTCCCTCACCAGTAATTGCCTCCTACAATTCTTCTTACTCACTGCATTTTCCTTGTCTCATTATATACGTATGGCAGCCCTCCGCTTCCCCGCTGTAAGATTAAAGGGAGCCGGTGCTTATTACTATTGGAGGGCGGACTCCGACTCATATTTAAATAATACTAATGCCAAAACTCTCAGAAGGCCCTGAAATGATCAAACATAACATTTTAGCTCTATTAGTCTGAGCTGTGGGCGGAATAGTGTTTACTAGCTGCGCCTGTTTATGGGGATTTATCTACACCCCTCAGAGATTTCATATAGTCGCATGCCTACGTCATCACATACAAACCCTTACCTGCCCTGATTACACAGTATTTCCCATCAGGGTGCCTACAGTTGTTCTGTAGTCTGAGAAAGCTGGGTGACAACCAGTGTAACTACCTTTCCAGACCATCCAGATTTCTCACAGGAATGGAAAAATTCCATGCATGAGTATAAGAAGATTTTATGTTCAGCAGTCTGAGAAAGCTGGGTGACAAACCAGTACAGCCAGCCCTTACAGCTCCCATCTGATCGGTTACCCAGATCTCCTCAGACAAGAATAGGGGGGAAAAGCTTAGTTATTTGTGCATCCGTATAGGAAGATTTGTCATTCAGTGGTCTGGGAAAGCTGAGTGATAGCCTGTGCTCAGACCCTTATGGTTCCTGTTAGCTGAAATGGAGGAAAAAAGGCATGGAATTATGGGCATACTTGCTTTTCATAGGTTGCAGACCATGTGGGTACTGAAATGGTGGCAGGAAAAATAAACTGTAAGCAGGTTTTCTATTTAGGAGCCTTGGAAAGCTGAGTGTTGTCGCTTTATGTTGTCATGGCAGCAAAATATATAAAACAGCTGTAGCAGAGCGCAAGCCATACCAGGGTTTTCCAACCAGTGTGCCTCCACCTGTTGCAAAACTACAACTCCCAGCGTGTAGTAAAACCCTCAGAAGCTGCATCAGCATGGAAGACATTATCGAGCAGTGTAAGCTGTGAATCCAGGTCTGAGTGTGACATATAAAACTTGCTAGAACAGTGTTTCCCAATCAGGGTGCCTCCAGCTGTTGCAAAACTACAATTCCCAGCATGTAGGAAAACCCTTAGAAGCTGCAGCAGCATGGAAGACATTATCAAGCAGTGTAAGCTGTGAATCCAGGTCTGAGGGTGACATATAAAACTTGCTAGAACAGTGTTTCCCAATCAGGGTGTCTCCAGCTGTTGCAAAACTACAACTCCCAGCATGCCCGGACAGCCAAAGGCTGTCCGGGCATGACGGGAGTTGTAGTTTTGCAACAGCTGGAGGCTCCATGGATGGTAAAACACTGTTCTCTCAGCTCCTGGCAGTGCTGGTACCATTGAAGGTGGTGACCTTCAAGCTTCATGAGACACCGTGCCAAGTGTATATGTTACATGGCAACTTGGCATCGCCTTCACCAACATGGCAGGATCATTCCCATGCCAGCAGATGACCATGATCGTTGCAGTGCCAGCAGGACATCATCCCTATGGATGTGTCCAAATACATTAGCCATCAAGTGCCCAAAATGGCTGACTTTTCTTTTAGATGTTAGGGAGGGGGGCACATACTTAATTCCAGGTTTGTTGCTCCAATCTTTAAAAAGGCTTAATAGAGCGTAAGCGAAGGCTTAGGCGAGATTTCTCAGCTGGTGAGACGAAGGTGCCGCTGTTTCATTAGCACCATCCTCCTCTTCCTCGGCATGTTCCTGCTCCGTTTGAATTTCCGAAGAAGCTTCCAGATAAAAATGTCTGACGGAAGATGAAGACGTGCAGGTGTATGGATGAGTGATGAGCAAGTGTGAAGAGGAGAGGTGTGCGGGCGTACTGGTGAGCGGAGGCGAGAGGCAGCGGGGGGAGGGTTTCGGTTGCAGAGTATGTCGCCCACAAACCTTCGCGTCTGGGGTGAATTCTTCTGTAGAGAGTCCATCGTTTCGAGTGTGTTTCCCTATCGGAGGACTCTTTCTTCTGAAATCACGATGGTCAGTATTTGTAGTGTCATGAAGCTCCTGGTAAAGGCCTAGGTGAATTTGTTATTGCATTTACCTAAACAAGAACCTATACTTGTTGAACATGGAAGTTCATTCCACAGTATCTCGCCCACAAACCTTTGCGTCTGGGGTGAATTCCTCTGTAGAGAGTCCATTGTTTCGAGTGTGTTTCCCTATCGGAGGACTCTTTCTTCTGGAATCACGATGGTCATGATTTGTAGTGTCATGAAGCTCCTGGTAAAGGCCTAGTTGATTTTTTTTTTGCTTTGATCTAAACAAGAACCCTATACATGTGGAACATGGAAGTTCATTCCACAATATCGAGTCCCGTTGCTATTGAGACCTGGGACTTCTCCCTGAGAAACCCAACACCGTAGAATGCCAATTGGCTAGACACGATTGTGCATTGATTGTCATGCCGGTCTGGAGCCATCATCCATGAGAACTTTTTTGTAGCCCAATTGTTATTTTGAGGAGTAGAGTAGAGTATACCTGATATTGGGAGTTACAGCTAATGGTTAGGAGAGTTGTTCGTTTTGGGCCTTGAGATCCCTGTACCCTCATACAACATTTTTGGCATCAATAATAATAAGTATTCCAGCTCTAAGAAATGTTCCCCCTATCCACAGGAAAGGAGATGAGTGTCTCCATTGTCTAGAGATCATAGGAGGTCGCAGAGGTCGTTCCTCCATGATTTATAAAAAGGAGTCCTCACTCTACCCACTGAATGGATCAGAGGGTTAGTACCTGGTCCATTCATTGCCTATGGAAGTGCTGGAGATACCTGAGCAATGTTCTTGGTTATCTCTGGTGCTCCCATAGACTTGTGTGGAACCTGTGGAGCCTCACTGCTCCAGGGTTGGGGCTCCATTCTATAGATCACTGGGTCCCAGAGGTTGGTCCTTCATAATCTCTAGAAAGTAGTCCCGATTCTCCCTCCCGAATTGAGCAGTGGGTTAGTACTTTGTCCATTCATTGCCTATGGAAGTGCTGGAGATACCTGAGCAATGTTCTTGGGTATCTCTGGTGCTCCCATAGACTTCCATGTGTGGAGCCCATGGAGTCCCACGGCTCCATTTAGTAGAGAGAGTCTGGGCTCTGTTCTAAAGATCACGGGGTCCCAGAGGTTGTATTTTCATGAACTCTAGAAAAGACTGTCGACTCCCCCCCCCCCCCCCCCCCCCCAAACAGAGCAGTGGGTTGGCACTTGCTCCATGTATTGCCTTTGGGAGTGCCGGATATACCTGAGCATTGTTCTTGGGTATCTCCGGCACTCCCATAGACAGTGTATGAAGCTTGTGTCCCCGCACCCCTCCATTCTGAAGATCACGTGGCGTCTATTATAAAGATCGCGTAGGATCCCAGAAGGCGAACCCCTGGGATCAGACACTTACCGTGGTAAGTGTCTTAGGGTTGGAGTTCGCCTGTAAGGTGCCCCATACGCCTGAGATTAAAGTTGTTAAGAATAAATTTCACCGGACTGTGGTTTGAAATTGTCCAGTGCGAGATAGTTTTAGCCGACCAATGATAGCCTGTCACCGTTCGGTGAGAACGCGGCTGGGATTTTAGATTTTTTTGGGCCTGTAGTTGGATGAATGATCTTCTACCAGGGAAAGATCTATCATCCCTGACTGATCCTTCGGCACAGAATGTTCTCCGAACGGTCCTGGGAAGATCGTTCATCCTTTGCTTGATGTCATGGATCATGTATAGAAAAACAAATAAAAAGGTCCCTCTCTAGGCGCTGCTTCTCCCAACGGATTCACTCGGACGAAATAGTCATGTAAAATGAATCTTTTATTTGACCAATGACGCGTTTCGGGTATTAACTCTTCCTCAGATTGGTATGACCAGTGTGAACAATGGTGTAAACATCTACACAACATGGTCCACCAGACCCATGCACCTACTTCTAATGTGTATTGCCACCTATTAGTCGTGCCATACTAAACGATATCGAGCAAACAAAAATGGCAGCTTGAACAGTAAATAGAGTGACACTTATTCATACCGTCATCTTCGGTGACCTCGGAAAACTAAGATGTCCTTTTGAGCCTTGAAATAAAACACCTGACCAAACCCCCCCCCCCCCCCTCCCCCTCGTTGTATGACTGAGTCGGTAATGATTTTAGGTGTTCCTCGCAGTCTCTTCTGCTCGCGGTGGCGGGTAGAGTTTTGAATGTCATTGTTTGACCTTTCTGGTGTCACTTTATCTGCTCACCCCACCCCCCACCTCTCCCTCCCTGACGCAGCCAGGAGGATCTCTGAGCTCCCTCTGGCAGCGACCGGGTTAATTACAGCTTTACCCTGCCAGCGACAGAGCGGGAATGGTCTTATCTTCATTTCTTTTTCATGAGGAGGCGCCGTTATCGAGCCACATGCGGGCGTCCTGCTGAAATCACAGCGCGGGGAGCAGACGCTCCGCCCCAAGACACATCTGGAGAATCTAATGGGTTTATCCTTCTCTTCCTATAGGACATGGAGGAGTCGTTCTGTTCTTCTCTTATTTGTCGCTAATGTGCGATATAAAGCGATAACGTAGACCCCCCCCCCCACCGGGAAGACCCTTTGTGAGGAGCAGGCCACATCCTGGCATAATGGCTGCCTCCACTGAAGAGAAATAATGATCCTCAGACATGGAGTACAATACATCCACATGATACTTCATGTCTCCCGGGGGTATTCAGCACTTCGTAAGGGATTGTAATGGCCATCTCCCAAAACAGCGCCACTCTACAACTCTGATCCATGGATTAAGTCAGGTACTGCGGCTCAGAACCGTTCGTACAGAGCAAAGTTGTAATACCACACGCAACCAACGTACAAGAGTGGCACTGTTGTCATAGTGCCCCTATAACCCACCAAACTAATGGGGTTGTATGTGATTTGAAAACATAACTCTGATCCATGGATTAAAGGGGTACTCCACTGCCTCAGCGTTCAGGACATTTTTTTCCAAATGCTTTGTGCGGAGGTTGTGACATCACGCCACGCCCCCTCAATGCAAGTCTATGGGAGGGGGCCGCCAGGCCCCCTCCCATAGACTTGCATTGAGGGGGCATGGTCGTGACGTCACGACCCCCGCACCCAGCATTCGGAAAACAAAATGTTCCCAACACTGGGGCAGTGGAGTACCCCTTTAAGTCGGATACTTCAGCTCAGGACTGTTCAAATGGAACAGAAATATGTTTAATTAAAGGGGTACTCTGCTGGAGGAATTTTTTATTTTTTATCAACTGGTGCCAGAAGGTTAAACAGGCATGTAAATTACTTCTATTTAAAAAATCATAATCCTTCCAGTACTTATCAGCTGCTGTGTGCTCCACAGGAAGTTCTTTTCTTCTTGGATTTCCTTTCTGTCGGACCACAGTGCTCTCTGCTGACACCTATGTCCGTGTCAGGAACTGTCCAGAGCAGGAGAGGTTTACTATGGGGATTTCGACAGTTCCTGACACGGACAGAGGTGTCAGCAGAGAGCACTGTGGTCAGACAGAAAAGAAATTCAACTTCCTCTGGATCATACAGCAGCTGATACGTACTGGAAGGATTAAGATTTTTTAATAGAAGTAGTTTACAAATCTGTTTAACTTTCTGGCACCAGTTGATTTAAAGAAAAAGTTTTCCAGCAGAGTACCCCTTTAACAATCAAATACAACCCCAGTTTGGTGGAGTATAAAGGCACATTTGGCATTATGACAACAGCGCCACTTTTGCGTGTTGGCGGTGTGTGGTATTACAACTTTCCTCCTTTTGAAAGGCACTGCAGCTCGGGGCCAAGCTTTAACCCACGGATAAGAGTTGTGTTTGAAAATCACATTCAACACCATTAATTTGGAGGAGGAAACGGGCACATCTGACATTATAAAAACAGCGCCACTTTTGTTCTGTTGGTTGCATGTGGTATTGCAGCTAAGTCCCACATGAATGGTTTAGAGCTGGAGTACCCGACTTAGCCCATGGATAAGAGTTGCATTTGAAAGTCTTATACAACCCCATTAGTTTGGTGGAGAATAGGGGCGCATCCGGCATTATGACAACAGCGCCAGTCTTGCGTTTTGGCTGTGTGTGGTATTACAACTCTAAAAATGTCTGAGGAGATCTATGTGGGGAACTATGAATCTGAACTATCAGGTCACGTGACTCTTAATGTGCCAAGCAAGTACACCCCTCCCTAAAGATGATATTTCCATGAAGAACATGAATAACCCAATTTTGTGCCCTCTACCCCTCGGCGTGGCGGTAACACAGGTGGCACTCTTTTTGTGGTTTTTGAGGCCTCTTATAATGTTACCATGTACCAAGGTAACCCCCTTCCCCCCCTTTTTTTTAACTCTATACCAGTGTTTCACAATTAGGGTGCCTCCAGCTGTTGCAAAACTACAACTCCCAGCATGCCCGGACAGCCTTTGGCTGTCCGGGCATGCTGGGAATTGTAGTTTTGCAACAGCTGGAGGCACCCTGATTGGGAAACACTGTTCTAGTAAGTTTTATATGTCACCCTCAGACCTGGATTCACAGCTTACACTGCTCGATAATGTCTTCCATGCTGCTGCAGCTTCTGAGGGTTTTACTAAATGCTGGGAGTTTTAGGTTTGCAACAGCTGGAGGCACCCTGATTGGGAAACACTGTTCAAGTTTTATATGTCACCCTCAGACCTGGATTCACAGCCTACACTGCTCAATAATGTCTTCCATGCTGCTGCAGCTTCTTAGGGTTTTGCTACATGTTGGGAGTTGTAGGTTTGCAACAGCTGGAGGCACCCTGATTGGGAAACACAGTTCTAGTAAGTTTTATATGTCACCCTCAGACCTGAATTCACAGCTTACACTGCTCGATAATGTCTTCCGTGCTACTGCAGTTTCTGAGGGTTTTACTAAATGCTGGGAATTGTAGGTTTGCAACAGCTGGAGGCACCCTGATTGGTAAAAACACTGAAGCAGCTCAAGACTAAATGCTCTGCACAGTCTGCCCTTCTGGGACCTGTAGTCCTGCACGTGTTGTGCCATGGAAATATTAACGTTAGGACAATATTAATTTTGTAAGGCCAAGAAAAATTGATAAATATTTCCAGTTATTTTTATTCATTTTATTTGTTTTATTGTATTGGGCACAGTAACCGGAGGAAATATTTAAAGAAGATTTGGGGATTTTCTTGTTGATTCTCTCTAAATAAAGATTCTCTCGGGCCAGTTGGTTTATAGCACAGGAGCCGCATTCATCTCTGGGGTTTGTTTGTTTTTTGGTGCAGATTGTGTATAAGTGAGAGTGCCCATTCAGGCTGTCCTGTAAAGAAGGAATGGAATCTGTGCTCTGTAATAGAACAGCACCCCCAGAGGCTATATTTGAAATAACAACACTAATACTTGATCAGAGATTCAGAAATGTGGGAGAATTGTATACACTGAGAATATACCAGTCATCTACATAGGAAAGGTGTGGTGTGTTAAAGCTGGCTGGTGACCAGCAGAATAGTAAGTGCAGCTGTGGAGTATAATATAGGATATACCACAGGATCAGTACAGGATAAGTAATGTAATGTATGTACACAGTGACCTCCACCAGCAGAATAGTGAGTACAGCTCTGGAGTATAATACAGGATATACCGCAGGATCAGTACAGGATAAGTAATGTAATGTATGTACATAGTGACCTCCACCAGCAGAATAGTGAGTACAGCTCTGGAGTATAATACAGGATATAACTCAGGATCAGTACAGGATAAGTAATGTAATGTATGTACACAGTGACCTCACCAGCAGAATAGTGAGTACAGCTCTGGAGTATAATACAGGATATGACTCAGGATCAGTACAGGATAAGTAATGTAATGTATGTACACAGTGACCTCACCAGCAGAATAGTGAGTACAGCTCTGGAGTATAATACAGGATGTAACTCTGGATCAGTACAGGATAAGTAATGTATGTACACAGTGACCCCTCCAGCAGAATAGTGAGTACAGCTCTGGAGTATACAGTGTGTATCTCAGGATCAGTACAGGATAAGTAATGTAATGTATGTACACAGTGACTCCACCAGCAGAATAGTGAGTACAGCTCTGGAGTATAATACAGGATAAAACTCAGGATCAGTACAGGATAAGTAATGTAATGTATGTACACAGTGACCTCACCAGCAGAATAGTGAGTACAGCTCTGGAGTATAATACAGGATATAACTCAGGATCAGTAGAGGATAAGTAATGTAATGTATGTACACAGTGACCTCACCAGCAGAATAGTGAGTACAGCTCTGGAGTATAATACAGGATAAGTAATGTAATGTGTGTATACAGTGACCCCACCCTATGTATATGTAGAACAGTGCACTACATAAGGACATACCCTTTAACATCATTTAGCTCAGAGGTTTCTCTCCGTTCCGGTTTAGTATTCGCTCGCACCTGCCTGAAGGACTCAATTCTGAGTAGTGTAGAAATTAGCGAGTGCACGTGGGGCTGAGCGGCTGAGCACACGGAGGCGGCTTGTCACCTGAGAGACTTCCTTAGCGCTGTTCTTATGACTTCAGCAGATGTCCCAGGTCCATATGGCCGACGTGCTTGGTGTGCGCTTATGCGGCTGAAATGAGAAAATATGTTCACTTTGCAGTCTGTTGTGATTCTCAGCTGTTCGATTTGGAGGATGAGATATATATTAATATATATATATATATATATATATATATATGAAAATATATATATAATTAATAAAAAATAAATAATAAATATATATATATATATATATATATATATATATATATGTACATACATATTCTTTACAGCAGAATACGACTCCGTTACAGGGTGATGCCTAGCTTTATACCAGCCACGGGTGTCACTGCATGACCTAGAAGATGTGCCCTTCAGGAAGCTGGAAAAGCTGGGTGGCAGCCATTTTTTTCCGATTTTTAATATAGGGTTTAAGGACACGTCCCACTAGGGGTATGGGCATTCGGGGCAGCAGGAGAAAAAAATAATAAACAAAAATGTTTTGTTGTGTTCGTCAGAAACTTTTCACTTTGAGCCAGAGTACATCCTGCCCAGATGCCCAGACACGGAAAGCAGGATCTTGGTATCCTAAGTGCACATGAGGCGAGCCGAGCACCCGCTCATAAAAATCCTAAATGCATTTAATCGCCATTTGCACTCTACTTAAATGCTGGGTCACAAGCAACAGGAAACCATTAGAAGATTTTAAGAGATTCCGTGACTGCCATTTAACGTTGGCATTGCCAGGACGCCCTATAAATCTTATCCTGTAGAGCCCCCTACATGCCAGGAGGGGATAGCTGTGCCGCAGTTTTTCTAAGGCAGCATTTTCCCAACCAGGGTGCCTCCAGCTGTTGCAAAACTACAACTCTCAGCATGCCCGGACAGCCGGAGGCTGTCCGGGCATGCTGGGAGTTGTTGTTTTGCAACAGCTGGAGGCCCCATGGTTTAGAAGTAGAAGGATTTAAGGACTTGATGCTGCCGAGTCCTAGACTGGTGATGCTGGCATATACCCTGGCATTGTCCATACATGGCATTAAGCGCACCACACCCTAAATTTAGGAAAAATCTCTGTGAGCTTTTTTTTATTTTTATTCTTTATTCCACCATTTCTGAACCCAGGAAAGTTGGATGACATCCAGACAAGGGGAAGTCTTGGAAATGTGGATAAGTGGGCGTCAGTCAATGACAGAAAAGAAGCTCCGACAAGAGTGGGAGCATTGATGAAGCACCTTCCGCCTCTGGCCAACTGCAACAACCAATATGGCCACCGTCACAGCTCAACCATTTATTTTATTTTTTTAATAAAATCCAGGGAATTTTTTTTTTTTTCTTGATTACTCGCCCAATAGGTGGCGCTGCTTTATTTACTAATTATATTATTGAACTTATTTTGTTTAAAATTTATTTTATTTAACATTTAATATTATTTTTGTAAATTCAAAATTATTTTATTTAAAAACTTTTTTTCCCCCTCCTTTAGGAGGGCATAGGGTAGGGTAGCATAGGGTAGCGTTGCTTTATTTCCCCATTTTAATATTATTATTTTTTATTTAACATTTAGATTATTTTTGTAATTTCAAACTAATTTATCTTCTTTTTCTTGATTGCTAGCCCAATAGGCGGCGCTGCTTTATTTACTAATTATAATATTGAACTTATTTTATTTAAAATTAATTTTATTTAACATTTAATATTTTTATAAATTCAAAATAATTTTTTATTTAAAAACTCTTTTTTTCCCTCCTTTAGTTGCTATCCCAATAGATAGTGTTGCTTTATTTCCCCATTTAAATATTTTTTTATTTAACATTAAGATTATTTTTGTAAATTCAAAGTATGGTAATTTATCTTCTTTTTCTTGGTTGCTAGCCCAATAGGTGGCGCTGCTTTATTAATTCATTATAATAATAATAATTTATTTAATTTAAAATGTCTTTTTTATTGAAAATTTTTATTATTTTTGAAAATTCAAAAGCATTTATTTGATTAAAAAAATTTTGTTCTTGGTTGCTAGCCCTAATAGGTGGTGCTGCTTTATTTACCCATGATAATATAAATTTATTTTACATATATTTTATTTAACATAAATACTATTTTTGTAAATTAAAATATATATATATATATATATATATATATATATATATATATATATATATATATATATATTTTTTTTTTTTTTTCATTTAAAAATCTGTTCTGCTTTATTTGCTCATTACAATATTACGGTAATTTATTTTATTACAAGCTTATTTTATTTAACAGTAATATTATTTTTGTAAATTTAAAATAATTTATTTGATTTTTATTAATTTTGAATTTGCAAAAATATTTTATATTCTACCTTTTTAAATTAATTGATATTCATAAAAAATTATTTTTTGCTCCATTGTTAGAGGTGTTTCGGTGCGAGCGGTGGACTCTAGACGCACTCCCCGTGGCTACAGACTGTCGCGTGTTTATTTTAAGACGTGTCTGCGAGTAAAAATAACCAAATTTACAGAATAAAGGGAAAAAAAGACGACAGCTGCGGAGCATTATTATTATTTTTTTTCAGTCAGCAAACGGTGCAAGAATTTATTGCAATTATGTATCTTGTCCCAACCGAGACGCTCTGCTGAGGCAGCGCCGAGACCGTCACATTTTTTTTAATTTTGTCTCCTAATTCATACATTATGTACAGGAGAAGCAATGGAGCAGAACTGCCCAGAGGGGCCCCAAACCCAAAATATCTCCCTGTGGAGTTGCCATTCAGCCCTATGACAACGCACCCTCTATTGAGGAAGGAATGGGGGCCAGCGATGGTTTGTTTAGCTCAGCCATGTTATTATATGTATATAAATCTATATGTCTGTATGTGGGGAGGGATACAATAAAGCTTGTTGAAATTGTCCAAAGACATATATTTAGGAGGGGAGTATTTTTTGGCACGCGGCCCGGCCGGATCACAGGTCATGATGTCTGGTGAAATTCCTCTAATCTGTCATTTACTAATCCAGAAGTTATCCATAAATAGTATTTGTGTTAATATTTGATATTTTGGTTCCCTATTCTAGGCTCACCTGATAATCCTGAATATCTGATATAAAAGTCAAGTTTCAGGGCCCATTCACACTACGGAATCTCCACAGTCACCATTGACAACAAAGCAGTCGGTGCGGAACTCCGCCAACAAATGAACAAGAATGTTCCACAGCGGAAATTCTGCTATGTGCATGGGGCAGTAGAATCCCACTTTCTTCTATGGGATTCTGCGGTGCCATGCACACTGCAGAATTTCCTCTGCGCAACATTCTTGTTAATTTGTTGGCGGAGTTCAGCGCGGACTGCTTTGTCGTCATTGATGACAGCGGAGATTCCATATTGTGAACAGGCCCTTAAAATGACCATATGCATTAGATTGGGCTTGGCCAATAGTCTGTGTATGGGGTATCCTAACTCTTCTCCCATAGACATATATCTGGAGGAGAAAAAGACCAGCCATATTAGATTTTAACATGCCTGATACCTTTGTCCGGCATTCGCTTTGTCCCCTCTTTCCATTCAGAGTACATACACACTCGTCTGAGCAGAGCATGCATGTATATGTGAGGATCAGTAAAGAGGGCTGTCGGCCATAGCATGTCTCACTAGCTCATGGAGAAGTGATCAGTGATAGCTTAGTCATATATGATTTACCCCTACATACACATTTGTCTTCATTCATGTAGTCAACAAAATGGCCACCCCCTTTGAGACACTCTATGGTATTCATCCTTCCCCGTTGTCCCGGTGAGCGAAAGAGGCCCAGAGCTAAGCTTTTCCTGGTTGTGATTTCAGACATTAAGAAAGAAAGGTTTTAATGGGTGCGACAGCCCCGAACCGGACGGGGATGACTCCATTGACCAGAGCCCTCTCATGGAAGACAAATATCGCAAAGCCAGCGAGGACTTGGATATTCTATTCAAACGCTATGGTGTAAGTACCCGAACGCTGACAACCGCTCTTCATCTCTCTTTTTTTTCTTCTTCTTCTCTTTCTTCCTTTTTGTTTGTTCCTCGTTCCCACCATCCCTGGGGAAAAAAATATATGGAAAAAAATTATATATAAAAAAAAAAAAAAAAAAACAGGCGCTGAACAAGAAGCACAGGGAGTACGAGAGCCCGGACGCAGACGAGGTGTTTGCGCTGACTCCGCAGACTGAGGAGAAATATAAAAAGATTGACGAGGAGTTTGATAAAATGATGCAGAGTTATAGACTCGCAGTGAGTACCGCGGGGGAGGGAGCCACAGGCCAAAGCAGCACTGCACGTTCTGAGGCCCGGCGCCAACCAACATGGCGGTGTTACGCAACCGGTGTGCCTCATTCTGTGGCAAAACTAAAACTCTCAGCATGTGAGCCAACGGCTATTCAGGCTTGCTGGGAGTTGTAGTTTTGCAACAGCCGGCGTTTGGAAAGCCAACTGGGGACCAAGGAGTGTACAAGCCTCACTCCTCCCTGCAAACCCCCCAATATCCTATTCCCTTGTATATCACAGTCTCTATGGCAACCAGAGAATTTTAGTCCGGCTGAGAGAAGAGTCGCTGTTATGGTGGGGTCCTCCTTTGCGGTCAGCTGACTACCCGATCCTGCCACAAAGAGCCAAGTCAACTCAACATCACCAGATAACTCCTTATGTTAATTGTTGTCACTTTCATTTCCAATTGTTCGGCTTTCATTTTCCTGTTGCCATAGAGACCATTGATGGCTATTACATTATATGGGCTAACACTATATAACCTGATTGGATGGCGGAGGCAATAGGTGATGCCATCTTGCCAAGTGGCCAATTACTTTCCCGTATACTAACTGCTACGCATCTGTAGCTGTAGTCGTTGACCACTGTTTTAGCCATTTTGTACCCTCTGGTGCATTATCGGCCACCCCCGGCCCTACGACATGCAAATTTAATAAAGCCCCAAATTATACAAGCCCATGAGTTCTCGTCTATATGGGTGACTATTAATGTGGCCGCCACTAGAGCTGCAATGGTGGGAAAGATGAAGGCCCAGCCCCGAAAAAGTGGTGGCGTTGTGGGCAGGTTGAGCAGAAAGGGCCAAACAGGAACCTGCAGTGCTGCTTCATGTAAATGTAGAACCTAACCCTCCATCTTTGGGGTCAGTCAGAAGCCCCATCCCGGAGCTGAGGGGTTATGGGATCTTGGGGTGTGCTCTTGCATGGCTCTGCTTACTTGGCCTTGGTTACCTCACATAAGGAACAGTTATATGGCAGTCCGAGCCTCCATTACCCACACACAACAGAGTCGTCCATTTTGTCAACCGTTGCTCCTTAGAGCTTTAGACATCTGATCCAAATATTTGGCTCCAAAATGGCTGCCTCTGTTATGTACCGGAGATTAGTGAGCCTTAATACAATAGACCAGTGTATCCCCACCTATGGCTCTCCAGCCGTTGCCTAGCATGATGGGAGTTGTAGTTCAGCAACAGCTGGAGAGCCACCGGCTGGGAAACGCTGAACTAGATTAATGAGGTATGAGTAGTCAGGGTTTTCAATAAAATGGCCGCCAACTATTTAGTCCCTATTATTAACACATAACTAAGCCCATAACCATCGTCGTGTGTGATTTGGCTTTTTTTTTTTTGCCAGCTAAAAGTTCCAAACTGGTTTCCATAACAACTCCCTTTTAACCGTAGGGCAGACGCTGGCGCCATCTTGAATCGTTACCTCAAAGGATAAAATAGCTGCCCCTCAGTTCATCATCTGATGTTTCCCCTCCTCCTAATGCATGATTTTATACAGTTGCTGTGTGATGATGATGATGATGCAGGGTTTGGGCGTAGACGCCGTGTGTACCCGCTCATTGTACTGTAAATGAGTAATTCTGTAGAACTGACCAAACTCACGGTGTGCGAGTGTGATGAAAGTTGTGGAAACTGGTGCATGGGGCAAGGGCGGCGTAACCAGTGGCAACCTGCAAGATGAGTTGCTATGGGTTACGCCACCGCTCCCTGGCATCAGTTATGAGTAGGCACCTATAACATGGTGTGGGGCGGTTGCTGACGCTCTCTAATTGGTTCTTGTGTCTTCAGTCTGCAGTTCCTGCACCGAATTTTCCTATGCCAGTTACTGTACCTGTGTCCAATCAGAATACACTGCAGTTCAGCAACCCCGGGGGGTCTCTGGTCACACAGTCTCTGATGACGGCCTCGCTCACAGACCCCCGGCTCCTGTCGCCGCAGCCGCCTAATCTACAGAGGAACACAGTGTCTCCAGTGCTACCTCAGAGGCCAGCCAGTGCAGGTGAGTGTGTACCAGCTGCCACGTATTTGTGGTACTACCACTGCCCTGACTGCCACGTATGCATAGTACTACCAGTGTCACCTATGTATAGTAATACCACTGCCCAGACTGCCACGTATGCATAGTACTACCACAGCCCAGACAGCCTCTTATGCATCGTACTACCAGTGTCACCTATGTATAGTACTACCACTGCCCAGAAAGCCACGTATGCATAGTACTACCAGTGTCACCTATGTATAGTAATACCACTGCCCAGACAGCCACGTATGTATAGTACTACCAGTGTCACCTATGTATAGTAATACCACTGCCCTGACAGCCTTGTATGCATAGTACTACCAGTGTCACCTATGTAAAGTAATACCACTGCCCAGACAGCCGCGTATGTATAGTACTACCACTGCCACCTATGTATAGTACTACCACTGCCACCTACGTGTAGCACTTCTATTACCCAGTCTGTTACCTTTCAGCATTGCTACAGCTGACCCATTGCCATGCATATATGGTGCTACTACCCTGACTGGCACTCGTGTGTAATATTGCTTAATGCCCTACCTGATATAGTACTTAGTACTTACTGTGCCCTCACTGATATAGTACTTACTGTGCCCTCACTGATATAGTACTTACTGTGCCCTCGCTGATATAGTACTTACTGTGCCCTCACTGATATAGTACTTAGTACTTACTGTGCCCTCACTGATATAGTACTTAGTACTTACTGTGCCCTCACTGATATAGTACTTACTGTGCCCTCACTGATATAGTACTTAGTACTTACTGTGCCCTCACTGATATAGTACTTACTGTGCCCTCACTGATATAGTACTTACTGTGCCCTCACTGATATAGTACTTACTGTGCCCTCACTGATATAGTACTTAGCGCTTACGGTGCCCTCACTGATATAGTACTTACTGTGCCCTCACTGATATAGTACTTACTGTGCCCTCACTGATATAGTACTTAGCGCTTACGGTGCCCTCACTGATATAGTACTTACTGTGCCCTCACTGATATAGTACTTACTGTGCCCTCACTGATATAGTACTTACTGTGCCCTCACTGATATAGTACTTCCTGTGCCCTCACTGATATACTACTTACGGTGCCCTCACTGATATAGTACTTACGGTGCCCTCACTGATATAGTACTTACGGTGCCCTCACTGATATAGTACTTACGGTGCCCTCACTGATATAGTACTTACTGTGCCCTCACTGATATAGTACTTACTGTGCCCTCACTGATATTGTACTTCCTGTGCCCTCACTGATATAGTACTTCCGGTGCCCTCACTGATATAGTACTTCCTGTGCCCTCACTGATATAGTACTTCCTGTGCCCTCACTGATATAGTACTTCCTGTGCCCTCACTGATATAGTACTTCCTGTGCCCTCACTGATATAGTACTTCCTGTGCCCTCACTGATATAGTACTTCCTGTGCCCTCACTGATATAGTACTTCCTGTGCCCTCACTGATATAGTACTTCCTGTGCCCTCACTGATATAGTACTTACTGTGCCCTCACTGATATAGTACTTCCTGTGCCCTCACTGATATAGTACTTCCTGTGCCCTCACTGAGATAGTACTTCCTGTGCCCTCACTGAGATAGTACTTCCTGTGCCCTCACTGAGATAGTACTTCCTGTGCCCTCACTGAGATAGTACTTCCTGTGCCCTCACTGAGATAGTACTTCCTGTGCCCTCACTGAGATAGTACTTACGGTGCCCTCACTGAGATAGTACTTACGGTGCCCTCACTGAGATAGTACTTACGGTGCCCTCACTAGCATCCATTGCGGTGTAGTACCTGTTCATTGCCGCGCGTGTAGTGCTTTATTAATATAGTAGCCGTTCTTTTTGTCACGCGTTATACCGCACTGTTGTTCTCCGCACTCATGCCTCTAACTCTCTTGCACAGTACTCTCGCCATCTCTCATCTGTTATGCACAGTATTACTTCCCCCCATATAACTATCGCACAGTACTGCAAGTTCTATTACTCTTTGCTACAATTTTTGTTCTATACTTTTATTGACCCGCTCTCTTTGTATTTGCAGGAGCGATGCTCGGGGGAGACCTTAACAATTCTAATGGAACCTGTCCAAGCCCCGTAGGTGAGTGCGGCGCCGCTGATCCCTCACTGTTCGGCATGGTGGGTGGTTTTAGGTTTTACTAAGCTGACAACAGGATTCGGTGTTTGCAGTGTGTTCTGCCCATTTGCCCACAGGATATCCCAGTGACAGCGCAGTGTCTGTCTTTGTGTTTTTCTGGGTGGTCCTGGGTGGACTCTATATTTTCTTTTCTTTTTTTCCTTTTTTTTTATTATATTTTCCCTGACCCATGCCAGTACTCACAGGGGACACACACCTCATTAGATGTGGTGCGTCCTGTTAAAGGAGACCTAGCGGAATAACGGTAATAAGGCCCTTTAGTGAACATTAAGAATGTGAAATCCGTTTCTTAATATCTCATTCTTAGGCTGAGTTATGATTCATTAAAAAAAAATTACAGGCCTGAGGCTGCACTACTGAGACATTCTCATGACCGTTTGTCCTCTTCTAGTTGCTGTCCATTGCAGTGTTTCCCAACCAGGGTGCCTCCAGCTGTTGCCAAACTACAACTCCCAGCATGCCCGGACAGCCTTTGGCTGTCCGGGCATGCTGGGAGTTGTAGTTTGGCAACAGCTGGAGGCACCCTGGTTGGGAAACACTGGTCCGTTGTGACATTTTTATGGAGGCCATGTGCAGATACAGAAGTCACAACATCTTTATGACAACACTGTACACAAAAGGAGACATTTTGCCATTAGAACTCTTAGTAGTGCAGCCTCAGGCTTTGGGCCTGTAAATTCAAAGGATTATATCTCAGCCTAGGAATAAGATATTAAGAAACAGTTTCCACATTCTTAAAGGGGTACTCCGGGGGGAAAACTTTTTTTTTTTTTTTTTTTAACAACTGGTGCCAGAAAGTTAAACAGATTTGTAAATTACTTCTATTAAAAAAATCTTAATCAATCCAGTACTTATTAGCTGCTTAATACTACAGAGGAAATTATTTTCTTTCTGGAACACAGTGCTCTCTGCTGACATCTCTGTCCATTTTAAGAACTGTCCAGAGTAGGAGAAAATCCCCATAGCAAACATATGCTGCTCTGGACAGTTCCTAAAATGGACAGAGGTGTCAGCAGAGAGCACTGTGCTCGTGATGTCAGCAGAGAGCTCTGTGTTCCAAAAAGAAAAGAATTTCCTCAGTAGTATACAGCAGCTAATAAGTACTGGAAGGATTAAGATTTTTTAATAGAAGTAATTTATAAATCTGTTTAACTTTCTGGCACCAGTTGATTTAAAAAAAAGTTTTCCACCGGAGTGCCCCTTTAAGGATCACTAAAAGTTCTGTTTCATTGTAATATTTTCTAGGGCACTGTTCCCCATCCTCCGGCTCTTCAGCTGTTGTCAAACTACAACTCCCAGCATGCAGTGTAGACATGCTGGGAATTGTAGTTTTATAGATGCTAGAGAGCCTCAGGTTGAAGAACGCTGGTCTAGGGGTCTCACTGTAGATGGCAGTACCTTATGAGGAGTTGCTGCCCTCCCCCACATTGGTATTGGGTCTTCGCTACCCTGATTGGTGTGTGTCAGAACGGGTAGGTGCCTCCATCTGGAGATCTGTTGACTGCTAGTGCTGGACTGTAGGTGCATTATGCCCGGGTATAAACGCGTTGGCACTGCCACCCACTATGTGCAGCATTTAAAGTAATAGTATACACAAATGGTGCCGCTGTTTTGTGCTAAATTATCATGGTGCCCGAACATGGCACAAAAACAATATAGCAGCAGGACCATGTAGCGCCTGCATATACAGTAGCATGTTCAGTTCAGGGAGGTATAGTATGTATAGGAATGCCCCCAGGGTACTCCACTGAACGTAGGGTGCGGGGGTCGTGTTGTCACGGCCACGCCCCTCGTTACATCACACCACTCCCCCTCAATGCAAGTCCATGGGAGGGGGCGTGGCATTCGCCACGCCCCCTCCCATGGACTTGCATTGAGTGGGCGTGATGTGACATCACGTAGGGAGTGTCCATGACATCACGACCCCCGCACCCAGCGTTGCAGGCAGTGGAGTACCCCTTTTAAAGGGGTACTCTGGTGGAAAACATTTTTTTTTTTAAATCAACTGTTGCCAGAAAGTTAAACAGATTTGTAAATGACTTCTATTAAAAAAAAATCTTTACCCTTCCAGTACTTTGTAGCAGCTGTATGCTACAGAGGAAATTCTTTTTCTTTTTGAATTTCAGAGTAGCATAGGTTTGCAATGGGGATTTTCTCCTGCTCTGGACGGTTCCTGATACGGGCATCAGGTGTCAGCAGAGAGCACTGTGGACAAGACAAAAAAGAAATTCAAAAAGAAAAAGAATTTCCTCTGTAGCATACAGCTGCTAATAAGTACTGGAAGGGTAAAGATTTTTTAATAGAAGTCATTTACAAATCTGTTTAACTTTCTGGCTACAGTTGATTTAAAAAAAAAAAAAAAAAAAATGTTTCCACCAGAGTACCCCTTTAAGGAGGGAATTGCTGGGAATCTCCAGCCGGCAATGCGTTTCCAAGCACGTTCCGGATGAGGCCCGGAATATTTGTAGTGTGCAGCAGAATCCCATTAAAAGCGATAGGAGGCTCTGTATTTCCCGGAGCTTAATTTAGCCAGGATAATACGTAGTGTGAATGAGCCCTTATAGTTTGCTCCAGGGATGCCCAGAAAATAACCATCTGCCATAGGTGACGCCATCTTTTTGTCTGGGCATCAAAGGGTTAGCTCTGAATTCCCTCACTTTGCCAGATGGACATTACACATAATTACGCTGCCGCTGTGATTAATATGATTTCATTAGCGTTATTAGATTTGATACAAACCCAGGCTCCCCTCCCCCCCCCTTTCCCCCTGGCACAGATGCCACGCCACTTTCACGGTGCTGTCTAAGGTGCTCAAGTCTTCTCTCCCTCTAATCATAATGGACACCGGTGTGCAGGTGACCTCCCTCATAGATGTCATGTGAATTTACACTGGTCGAGCGGCAACGTGATGCGATAGAAAAATAAAAATACATCCCGGCTGTAGCAGCAGCTGCCTGACATCTATGACATTGATCCAGTCAGTAACTGAGCGCTAATACCACATTTTTTAAGAGAGCGTTGGCGAGGCGCCTTCTCCCGTAAATCTTCCACCACAAAAATCCCATTGTGTGAATGTGACCTTAATGAGTTGTCATTCACTGACAGCAAGCGGAGATCTTGAAAACAGTAAAAAAAAAAAAAAAAAAAATGCAACCAGAACCACTATGTTTCCATTTCTCACTGTTTTCAAGATCTATGCTTGCTGTCAATGAATACAAATAAAAATCTCTTTCAAAGGGGTACTCTAGTGGAAAACATTTGTTTTTCAAATCCACTGGTGCCAGAAAGTTAAAAAAAAGATTTGTAAATGATTTCTGTATTATCTTAATCCTTCCAGGACTTATCAGCTGCTGTATGCTTCAAATGAAGTTGTGTAGTTCTCTCCAGTCTGACCACAGTGCTCTGTGCTGACACCTCTGTTCGAGTCAGGAACTGTCCAGAGCAGGAGAGGTTTGCTATGGGGGATTTGCTCCTATTCTGGACAGTTCCTGATACGGACAGAGGTGTCAGCAGAGAGCACTGTGATCACAACTTCCGTTGGAGTATACAGCAGCTGATAAGTACTGGAAGGGTTAATTATTTTTTTTAATAAGTAATTTAAGTAAATTACAAATCCGTCCTGGAGCCAGTTTAAAAAAAAATGAAATAATGAACATGTTTTGATGGATCCAGTCGGATATGCATTGCCGTCAATGGGGATATGACGCATGTCGGAGCGGTCCTAGTACGGACTGTCCTCCCAAAATTTCCCTGGGCGGACATTCTGTGGTGTGAATGCTTAGTGTAGAAAACTGTCCTTGTTTCCCATAGCAACCACCGCAGCTAAATCATGTTTAAGGGCCCATTCACACTATGTATTTTCCGAGCGGCACTCCGCTTTGAAAATCCAGTGCAGCAGCCACCCATCATTCTCAATTCACACTATGAAATTTCCGTGGGCGACGTCTCGTCGCGGAAAATAGGGACCCTAGACTCAGTCGGAAGTGTTCATTCCGCATGGAAATGCATTGCCGGCTATGGAAACGGCGCATTTCACTAGGATTCCCTAGTGTGAATAAGCCCTAAGGACTGTAAGCCTAAACCAGATGCCCATACAAACCTAGTACCTCTCACAGCAGAGGATTTGTTACAATTGCATCTGGTCTTTCACAACCCTGAAGGACAAGCTGGAGGAGTGATAGATTCAAGAGAGATCACCTACACCAGAAGACTTCCAGCTGTTGCAAAACTACAACTCCCAGCATGCCCGGACAGCCAACGGCTGTCCGGGCATGCTGGGAATTGTAGTTTTGCAACAGCTGGAAGCACCCTGGTTAGGAACCACTGCTCTATAGTGTCTGCATATGGATATATAAAGAAACAGTTTGTAGTGGGCTGGTGCAGTGTCCCAGTACAGATCAAGATACCTGGAACGTGTTGGTTGTTGGATAGCTGCACTGCGTTTTCTATGTGTCACTGCTATCGTTGATGTTGACTGTCCGAGCATGCTGGGAATTGCAGTTTTGCAACAGCTGGAAGCACCCTGGTTAGGAACCACTGCTCTATAGTGTCTGCATATGGATATATAAAGAAACTGTTTGTAGTGGGCTGGTGCAGTGTCCCAGTACAGATGAAGATACCTGGAACGTGTTGGTTGTTGGATAGCTGCAGTGCGTTTTCTACGTGTCACTGCTATCGTTGCTGTTGACTGTCCGGCATGCTGGGAGTTGTAGTTTTGCAACAGATGGCCGAGACCTAAGACCTATACCGATACTTTGGGGGAGACCTAATCAAGTGCTGAGGAAAAAGTCCACTAGTTGCCCATGGCAACCAATCAGATCGCTGCTTTCATTTTTCAGAGGCCTTTTTCGAAAGTGAAAGAAGCGATCTGATTGCTGGTTGCTATGGGCAACTGGTATATTTTGTTTTCCCCATGCAAAGCAGATGGGCAGCGTTACGTGCCCCAGGAAGAGGCGTTGTTATTATTTTAAGGGGGCGGAGTCATGTGTAAAGTCTGAATCCAATCCTGATTTTTTTTCCCCTTTTAAACAAAGCAAATTGTCACAAATTTTTTCTGCCCGATCTGCAAATTTTATGACCCCCCCCCCCCACCCCCCTTCTCTCCCGTCCGTGTAGAGGAGAAGCAGTGATGCACATAGGCAGCGGGAACCCCCGTCTGCCGTCCTCATCAGCTGTTGCAGATTTTGGCCGGGCTGGTTCTATGAATGTCACCTTTGACGTCACCCGGCATTCCTTACATTCTTCCTGCCCGCTGCAGGAAACTGGAGTAAGGCTTGTGCTGGAGGACCGTGAAGGGTCGGCCTCTCTCTCTCGCTCTGCGTACACACTTTAAACCCTTACCAGATTGGCGTGGTCACCGTCACCTCCCCCCTCCTGCGTAGGTTTAAAATAACAAGCCCCATGTAAACCCTATGAATAAAATGAGTTAAAAATTTAAAGGGGTATTCCAGAATTTTTTTTATATATATATATATCAACTGGCTCCAGATAGTTAAACAGATTTGTAAATTACTTCTATTAAAAAATCTTAATCCTTCCAGTACTTATGAGCTTCCAAAGTTAAGGTTGTTCTTTCCTGTCTAAGTCCCCTCTGATGACAGGTGTCTCGGGAAACGCCCAGTTTAGAAGCAAATCCCCATAGCAAACCTCTTCTAAACTGGGCGGTTCCCGAGACAGGTGTCATCAGAGAGGACTTAGACAGAAAAGAACAACCTTAACTTCAGAAGCTCATAAGTACTGAAAGGATTAAGATTTTTTAATAGAAGTAATTTACAAATCTGTTTAACTATCTGGAGCCAGTTGATATATATATAAAAAAATTTTTTCCTGGAATACCCCTTTAACTACAAGGATTTCTATACCATACAGCATTGGTTACCAAACTGTGCGTACCTCCAGTTGTTGCAAAACTACAACTCCCAGCATGCCCGGAGAGGAGTTGTAGTTTTGCAGCATCTATAGGTCCTTTTTTTTTCCCAATATGGCCGCCATTGTGTCACACAATCTATATCTTGTTTTTTTATTTTCTCCCCCTTCTCTTTTTCAGGCAACGGCTACATAAGCGCACGCGCCTCGCCGGGCCTCATACCGGTATCGAACGGAAACACCTTGGGCAAAATCCTCCCGGCCAAATCGCCGCCATCTCCATCCCAGAACAATCAGCTCGGAGCCAACAGCCGCAAACCGGACTTGCGCGTCATCACCTCACAAGGTGGCAAGGGGTTAATGCATCACTTGGTGAGTCGGAGGAGCCCTTATCCAGAATGCCGCTATGGGAAAACGAAGCGGCGAAACCGCGCCCTTGTGCAATTTTGTCACTGCACGTGGTTTCATCCGCATGTCATGGTGATTACTTTGTTACGCACCAATGTTTCCCAACCAGTGTGCCTCCAGCTGTTGCAAAACTACAACTCCCTGCATGCCCGGACAGCCGAAGGCATGCAGAGAGTTGTAGTTTTGCAACAGCTGGAGGCACACTGGTTGGGAAACACTGTAGAGGGAGAAAATTCTGATACCCTCCTGAGTCTCAGCATCTCTCTCCTCCTATATATACACCAAGATTATATGTAGTAAAGCAGGAGGTATGGGAATGTAACAATTAACGAGAATTTTTGTGATATGGAGTTGCCCTTTAAAGGGGTACTCCGGTGCAAATCTTTTTTTCTTTAAATCAACTGGTGCCAGAAAGTTGAACAAATTTGTAAATTACTTCTATTAAAAAAAATCTTAATCCTTCCAGTACTTATTAGCTGCTGAATACTACAGAGGAAATTCATTTCGGAACACAGAGCTCTTTGCTGACATCATGACCACAGTGCTCTCTGCTGACATCTCTGTCCATTTTAGGAACTGACCAGAGCAGCATATGTTTGCTATGGGGATTTTCTCCTACTCTGGACAGTTCCTAAAATGGACAGAGATGTCAGCAGAGAGCACTGTGGTCATGATGTCAGCAGAGAGCACTGTGCTCGTGATGTCAGCAGAGAGCTCTGTGTTTGAAAAAGAAAATAATTTCCTCTGTAGTATTCAGCAGCTAATTAGTACTGGAAGGATTAAGATTTTTTTTATAGAAGTAATTTACAAATCTGTTTAAAGGGGTTATCCAGGAAAAACTTTTTTTTTTATATATCAACTGGCTCCAGAAAGTTAAACAGATTTGTAAATTACTTCTATTAAAAAAATCTTAATCCTTTCAGTATTTATGAGCTGCTGAAGTTGAGTTGTTCTTTTCTATCTAAGTGCTCTCTGATGACACCTGTCTCGGGAACCGCCCAGTTTAGAAGCAAATCCCCATAGCAAACCTCTTTCTACTCTGTGCAGTTCCCGAGACAAGCAGAGATGTCAGCAGAGAGCACTGTTTCCAGGGAGAAAACAACAACTCAACTTCAGCAGCTGATAATTATTGAAAGGATTAAGATTTTTTTTAATAGAAGTAATTTACAAATCTGTTTAACTTTCTGGAGCCATTTGATATAAGAATTTTTTTTCCCCTAAAATACCCCTTTAACTTTCTGGCACTAGTTGATTTAAAAAAAATAAAAAAAAAAAGCAGTTTTCCACCGGAGTACCCCTTTAAATTTTAAGGATATTTACATATATACATAAAATTGATAGGATATCATTGATATGACTCCTGGAAGGATAGAAGGTATATATAAATGCGGTGATGCCATCCTTTCCTTAGTAACGCAAGGTAGATAGGGTTCCCCTTTAAGTTGAGAGTTTCTTGTACCATGTTCATTGTGGGCGGCTTCTCCTGTGATCAGTTCCTCTGTCTAACAAGCCACATTCTCTTTCTTTCTCTTTCTCTATTTCAATTCTCTGCTTTTTGCACCCAGACGGAGGATCAGCTGGAAATGGTGAGTGTCTTTGCTTCGCTCTCATGGCTGCTTGTGAAATCTTTTGCATGCTTTTACTTTTACCACCCCATTATTGTGACCTAGAGGATTGCATTGGGATCGGGATCCGGCAGGGGCAGTATACATGTGGGTTCCGCAATAATCCTGCGCACGCCTCCCCCGTAGAACACTTAGCATCCCCCGACCCTCTGCCCTTTATATGTCCCAGAACCTGAAGTCCCTTTCACTAAAGTTCTTCTCATCTGACATCCAATGAGCAGCCTAAGCTCATCGGGAGGAGTCAGACACTAGAGTCATGCGGTGTGCAGCCTCTAGTGTCCGAAACCTGGCAACACTGCAGCTGACTCCTCCCCCCGGCTGTAAGGTTACATTGTAAGGGGTATGATGATCGATCCATGGCCGGCTCATCCTCTAGGTAAGATAGGCAGCCGCCTAGAGCGAACTCTTGATGGGATTGTAGCTCTGCCTGCTGCAATAAAGTTAGCCAGCATCCAAAGCACCCACCCAACCAGAGAAACCCTGCCACCCCAGTAGTATGGAGATTACATGAGGAGGAGGTTTGTTACAGTGTGCCACCCCAGTAGTATGGAGATTACATGAGGAGGAGGTTTGTTACAGTGTGTCACCCCAGTAGTAAGGAGATTACATGAGGAGGAGGTTTGTTACTGTGTGTCACCCCAGTAGTGAGATTACATGAGGAGGAGGTTTGTTACAGTGTGTCACCCCAGTAGTAAGGAGATTACATGAGGAGGAGGTTTGTTACAGTGTGTCACCCCAGTAGTAAGGAGATTACATGAGGAGGAGGTTTGTTACAGTGTGTCACCCCAGTAGTAAGGAGATTACATGAGGAGGAGGTTTGTTACAGTGTATCACCCCAGTAGTAAGGAGATTACATGAGGAGGAGGATTGTTACAGTGTGTCACCCCAGTAGTAAGGTGATTACATGAGGAGGAGGTTTGTTACAGTGTGTCACCCCAGTAGTAAGGTGATTACATGAGGATGAGGTTTTTTACAGTGTGTCACCCCAGTAGTAAGGAGATTACATGAGGAGGGGGTTTGTTGCAGTGTGTCACCCCAGTAGTAAGGAGATTACATGAGGAGGGGGTTTGTTGCAGTGTGTCACCCCAGTAGTAAGGAGATTATATGAGGAGGTTTGTTACAGTGTGTCACCCCAGTAGTAAGGAGATTACATGTGGAGGGGGTTTGTTACAGTGTGTCACCCCAGTAGTAAGGTGATTACATGAGGAGGGGGTTTGTTAGTGTGTAACCCCAGTAGTAAGGAGATTACATGAGGAGGAGGTTTGTTACAGTGTGTCACCCCAGTAGTAAGCTAATTACATGAGGAGGAGGTCTGTTACAGTGTGTCACCCCAGTAGTAAGGTGATTACATGAGGAGGAGGTTTGTTACAGTGTGTCACCCCAGTAGTAAGGTGATTACATGAGGAGGAGATTTGTTACAGTGTGTCACCCCAGTAGTAAGGAGATTACATGAGGAGGGGGTTTGTTGCAGTGTGTCACCCCAGTAGTAAGGAGATTACATGAGGAGGAGGTTTGTTACAGTGTGTCACCCCAGTAGTAAGGTGATTACATGAGGAGGAGGTTTGTTACAGTGTGTCACCCCAGTAGTAAGGTAATTACATGAGGAGGAGGTTTGTTACAGTGTGTCACCCCAGTCGTAAGGTGATTACATGAGGAGGAGGTTTGTTACAGTGTGTCACCCCAGTAGTAAGGAGATTACATGAGGAGGAGGTTTGTTACAGTGTGTCACCCCAGTAGTAAGGAGATTACATGAGGAGGAGGTTTGTTACAGTGTGTCACCCCAGTCGTAAGGAGATTACATAAGGAGGGGGTTTGTTACAGTGTGTCACCCCAGTAGTAAGGAGATTACATGTGGAGGAGGTTTGTTACAGTGTGTCACCCCAGTAGTAAGGTGATTACATGAGGAGGGGATTTGTTACAGTGTGTCACCCCAGTAGTAAGGTAATTACATGAGGAGGAGGTTTATTACAGTGTGTCACCCCAGTAGTAAGGTAATTACATGAGGAGGAGGTTTGTTACAGTGTGTCACCCCAGTAGTAAGGAGATTACATGAGGAGGAGGTTTGTTACAGTGTGTCACCCCAGTAGTAAGGTGATTACATGAGGAGGAGGTTTGTTACAGTGTGTCACCCCAGTAGTAAGGTGATTACATGAGGAGGAGGTTTGTTACAGTGTGTCACCCCAGTAGTAAGGTGATTACATGAGGAGGAGGTTTGTTACAGTGTGTCACCCCAGTAGTAAGGAGATTACATGAGGAGGAGGGTTGTTACAGTGTGTCACCCCAGTAGTAAGGTGATTACATGAGGAGGAGGTTTGTTACAGTGTGTCACCCCAGTAGTAAGGAGATTACATGAGGAGGAGGATTGTTACAGTGTGTCACCCCAGTAGTAAGGAGATTACATGAGGAGGAGGGTTGTTACGCGCACGTTAGAGCTGACGGGAGTGGTGGATGCACTGTGTAGTAAGACACAGCGGTCCCAGCGCTGTAAGGCGTATAGGTGTGGCGGCAGCAGGGCTTGGTGAACCCCAAGCTACGCCTATCTGACTGTGCCTGACTTTTGGATAAAAGGTTTTCATTAATAAGAAAAGAAGAAGAAACAGCAATAAAGGTAAATGGCTGCAATCACCTTATAATCATCTGGACACCATTCTAGTGGTCTGGGGGGGTCACAATATGATAACAGTTGCGCTTTAAGTTGAGATGTCAGTGGAACAGCGCCCCTTGTGGCCAGTTCTTCGATGGAAATCTTTTCATTCTAATGAGTAATGAGCATAACATGTTTTTTTCCATTACTGATGGTCACATGGATTTCGGAGTTGGGCGAGGCTTCTTCTTTTTTGTCCCAGTGTGTCTGGAGGAAATAACCCTCCCTGCTGTATTCACACCAAGGATGTGTGACCCGAGCCATAGACCGCGGCTTGTGGGCAACCAGAGGCATGAAAGGCCCATTGTGTGATCTTCTGGGGAAGGAAACTTCACAGCCCTGAGAAGGAGCCGTCGAGGGGGGGTGCAGGAGTTAAAGGGGTACTCCCATGGAAAACTTTTATTTTTTATTTGTTTTTTCAAATCAACTGGTGCCAGAAAGTTAAACAGATTTGTAAATTACTTCTATTAAAAAATATTAATCCTTCCAGTACTTCTTAGCGGCTGTATACTACAGAGGAAATGCTTTTCTTTTTGGATTTCTCTTCTGTCACGACCACAGTGCTCTCTGCTGTCCATTTTAGGAACTGTCCAGAGCAGGAAAAAATCCTCATAGCAAACATATGCAGTTCCTAAAATGGACAGCAGAGGTCAGCAGAGAGCACTGTGGCCGTGACAGAAGAGAAATCCAAAAAGGAAAGCATTTCCTCTGTAGTATACAGCCCCTAAAAAGTACTGGAAGGATTAAGATTTTTTAATAGAAGTAATTTACAAATCTGTTTAACTTTCTGGCACCAGTCGATTTAAAAAGAGAAAAAAAACGTTTCCCACGGGAGTTCCCCTTTAAGGATCCCACGCTGAGGATTCTGGTCGGCGGCCATTGTGTGTGCCCCCCCCCCCCACTCCCAACATATACATGAGCTCTGTATTCTTAATAGTTACAGTGCAGAGATATTAGGCTTATAGGTGCATGGCATTGCGGATAATGGGGAGTCCTTACTCTGAGTTAACCATTTCCCGTTCTTCTCTCGGCAGAATGCACAGAGGCTAGGAGGAGTCTCCCAAGCAACTCACTCCTTAACCACGCCCGTCGTTTCGGTGGCGACACCCAGTTTACTGTCACATCATGGACTGCCTTTTTCTGCCATGTCCACAGCGTACAACACAGGTAGGTTGCTTCTTTTACGTAGCACATGTAGAAAATTATTTTTCATCTCAATAAAAGCCAGTCTTTCCCAGCCAGGGTGCCTCCAGCTGTTGCAAAACTACAACTCCCAGCATGCCCGGACAGCCAAAGGCTGTCCGGGCATGCTGGGAGTTGTAGTTTTGCAACAGCTGGAGGCACTCTGGCTGGGAAACTCTGTCTTAAAAGGTTACTCCACTGGAAAAAAAAAAATTTAATCAACTGGTGGCAGAAAGTTAAACAGATTTGTAAATAACATCTATTTAAAAATCTTAATCCTTCTAGTACTTAACAGCTGCTGTATGCTCCACAGGAAGTTCTTTTCTTTTTGAATTGCCTTTCTGTCTGACCACAGTGCTCTCTGCTGACACCTTTGTCCATGTCAGGAACTCTCCAGAGCAGGAGAGATTTTCTATGGGGATTTTCTCCTGCTCTAGACAGTTCCTAAAATAGACAGAGGTGTCAGCAGAGAGCACTGTGGTCAGACAGAAAAGAACAACTCAACTTCCTGTGGAACATACAGCAGCTGATAAGTACTGTATGGATTAAGTGAAGTTGTGGACAGTTCTTAAAATGGACAGAGGTGTCTGCAGAGAGCACTGTGGTCATGATGTCAGCAGAGAGCTCTGTGTTCCAAAAAGAAAATAGTTTCTTCTGTAGTATTCAGCAGCTAATAAGTACTGGAAGGATTAAGATTTTTAAATAGAAGTAAATTACAAATCTGTTTAACTTCCTGGCACTAGTTGATAAAAAAAAAAATGTTTTACAGTGGAGTACCCCTTTAAGTACTAAAAGAATTAAAAGAAAATGGCTGTATTTTTCCAGAAACAGCGCCACGCTTGTAACATAGGTTGTATCTTGTATTGCAACAAAATTAACTGGGCTGAGCTGCAGTACCACACATGACCTGTTGACTGGCGTGCCGCTGTTCTTGCAAGAAAGCAGCTATGTCCTGTGCAAACCCTTTTAAGCTCACGTCCAAAGTTTCAGGCCCGCGCGATCTTCAGTCCGTGCGCGAGAAGACGCAGGCCCTGCTGTGGAAGCCTTAGTGGGGCCTGCGTCTCCCCAAGCTGGAACTGAGAATTCCGCCATTGGATGAATTAGTGGCTACAAATAAATTTTTTTATGAGCCTAAGACTACATGTCAACTTTTTCTGCTACTCGGGTCATGTGACTAGACCTATAAGTCCATCTCTGAGCCTAAGACTACATGTCAACTTTTTCTGCTACTCGGGTCATGTGACTAGACCTATAAGTCCATCTCTGAGCCTAAGACTACATGTCAACTTTTTCTGCTACTCGGGTCATGTGACTAGACCTAGAAGTCCATCTCTGAGCCTAAGACTACATGGCGACTTTTACTGCTACTCGGGTCATGTGACTAGACCTAGAAGTCCATCTCTGAGCCTAAGACTACATGGCGACTTTTACTGCTACTCGGGTCATGTGACTAGACCTAGAAGTCCATCTCTGAGCCTAAGACTACATGGCGACTTTTACTGCTACTCGGGTCATGTGACTAGACCTAGAAGTCCATCTCTGAGCCTAAGACTACATGGCGACTTTTACTGCTACTCGGGTCATGTGACTAGACCTATAAGTCCATCTCTGAGCCTAAGACTACATGGCGACTTTTGTTGCTACTCGGGTCATGTGACCTAGACCTAGAAGTCCTTCTCGGATGGATTTCTGGCAACCGTTGGGGTCAAGCATGGGGCCACTTGCGAGCTGAAACACAACCCCGTTCACTTACGTTAGCTGCGACGCAGCACAGTTCATACCTCAGGCGGTGCAACATGGCAGTCGTTTGCCATGTGACCCAGCCAAATTTGCCATGTAGCCCTAGACTCATTATCAAAGAGGGCACCGATGCTGCTGGTGGCAAATGCATTATCTAGTGCAGTCTTTCCCAACCATTGTGCCTCCAGCTGTTGCAAAACTACAATTCCCAGCATGCCCGGACAGCCAACGGCTGTCCGGGCATGCTGGGAATTGTAGTTTTGCAACAGCTGGAGGCAGTAGAGTTGGAAAACACTCCTCTAGTGGTATCTATAGGGATATATATATATATATATATATATGTGTGTGTGTGTCTATCTATCTATATATAGAGAGAGAGAGAGAGAGGTATATATAGATAGATAATAGATAGAGATATATATGTGTATATATAGAGGGATATATATAGAAATATATATATATGTGTGTGTATATATATATATATATATATATATATATATATATTTGCTCTTGCTGACGGTACCGTGATCCCTCACACGCCCGTATAAGAACCGGACAGACTTGATTTGTTCAAGACCCAGATCACAACTTCACACACGGGTGACACTGCGTACACCCAGGAGGAGGAAGAGCGGGTGCTGCAATCTGCAGATAGTCACGTTATCCCTCTCCCACAAGGACCCAGCTTTTTCGAGATGGCAATGTAGATGTGTCTTGATAAAAAAAAAAGAAATAGAGCTCTATGGCTTGTTGAGCGGCGTGCCCATAGCGCCCTCTGCTGCCCGGCTCCAGCATTATGCAATGGGAGCAGGGTGACCCGGGTGACCTTCCTGTAGCACATGTGTCTTGCTGTCACGGATGAGAAAGCCTACACGTGTTTATGTCTCCGGCCGCGTCAATTAGGAGGCAGCTCGCTTTTATTTCTCCTTGTTTCTCCGGTGTGAGAGCCGACTCAGATAAACCAGGGACTTTGTACAGTGCTGCGGAATATGTTGGCGCTATATGAATAAAGCAATTATTATTATTAAATAAAAAAATAAGTAAATAAAAACCTGCGCCGCACTGAATCTTAACTAAGCAGTCCCCCCTCTGTGTGGCTCCAGGCTGTAAGGCTTAGGCTCTGGTCAGATTATGTTTGGCCTGTATGCCCAGCATATGGACTGAACGTGTCCATAGGGCCCCACTGACCCAATTTTACCAACAGTGTGTCCTTTGGCATATGTCAGGATAGTACGCTCCAACATGGCACACACTAGCATATGGCCCCAACATGCTAGTGTATGCCTATACAGTGACACACATGTCAAAGCCAGTGTTTCCCAACCACCAGTGAGCCTCCGGCTGTTGCAAGACTACAACTCCTAGCATGCTGGGAGTTTTAGTTTTGCAACAGCTGGAGGCAGGCTAGTTTGGAAACACTGGTCAAAGGTATATGTCAGGAGTATGAACGCTACGAAAATAGCGTGAACAGAGCCTAAACTACACTGATACGTTGCAACAAACTACAGCCGTACAAGCAGAACTGGGTCACGGAGTAAACTGTGACGCCTATTTCCATTGTGCTCCGTAAAATGCTGTGTGAACAAGGTCTTAGAAGTTTTCAGACTATGATTAAAGGGGTACTCCACTGGAAAACATTTATTTCTAAATCAACTGGTGCCAGAAAGTTAAACAGATTGTAAATGACTTCTATTTAAAAATCTTAAACCTTCCAGTACTTATCAACTGTACTTATCCTGCTCCACAGGAAGTTCTTTTCTTTTTGAATTTCCTTTCTGTCTGACCACAGTGCTCTCTGCTGACACCTCTGTGCATGTCAGGAACTTCTCCTACTCTGGACAGCTCCTGACACGGACAGAGGTGTCAGCAGAAAGGAAATCCAAAAAGAAAAGATCTTCCTGTGCAGCATACAGCAGCTGATAAGTACTGGAAGGATTACGATTTTTAAATAGAAGTAATTTACAAATCTGTTTAACTTTCTGGCACCAGTTGATTAAAAAAATAAACGTTTTACAGTGGAGTACCCCTTTAAGTACTAAAAGAATTAAAAGAAAATGGCTGTATTTTTCCAGTAACAGCGCCACGCTTGTACATAGGTTGTATCTTGTATTGCAACAAAATGAATTGTGCTGAGCTGCAAATCTTTTCTTTTTGAATTTCCTTTCTGTCTGACCACAGTGCTCTCTGCTGACACCTCTGTCCATTTTAGGAACTGTCCAGAGTAGAAGCAAATCCCCATAGCAAACCTCTCCTGCTCCGGACAGTTCCTGATATGGACAGAGGTGTCAGCAGAGAGCACTGTGGTCAGACAGAAAGGAAAAATTCAAAAAGAAAAGAACTTCCTGTGGATCATACAACAGCTGAAAAGTACTGGAAGGATTAAGATTTTTTTTAATTGAAGTAATTTACAAATCTGTTAAACTTTCTGGCAGCAGTTGATTAAAAAAAAAATTTGTTTTCCAGTGGAATACCCCTTTAAACGGCACTGTCAGTGTGGTTGAGACACATGAAGAGTTCTTATAGGTCAGGGTCTGACTGGTCACAAGAACGAGGCGGGAGAAGTGTGCATTTAGCGCGTTCTCTCCCAACTCTGTGTCACGTGACCAGAACGGACTTGCAGTGCAAGTCTATGGGGGCCGGCCGAGTCTCAGAGACACCTTCCTCATCAGACTGGTTCTTAACACTCGGACCCCGAAAATGTCTACTTTATGACTGGAGCTTTAACTAACTACGGCGCCCCCCGCAGGCCTCAATCTGACCCAGTCCTTCTTTTCTTGTCTTGCAGACTACCAGTTGACCAGCGCGGACTTAACTTCGCTCTCCACGTTCAGCTCTCCGGGAGCCCTGTCACTAGGAAACGTGTCCGCCTGGCAACAACAGCACCAACAACAACAACAGCAGCAACAACAACAGCAACAACAACATCAACAACACCACCACCAAGCGCAGCAGATGATTCCAGTGTCGTTAAGTAATCTGATGTAAGTATCCACACTCTGCTGCCCCCTACAGGTGGGGTGAGACACTATAGGGCAGTGTTTCCCAACCAGGGTGCCTGCAGCTGTTGCAAAACTACAACTCTCAGCATGCCCGGACAGCCGTTGGCTGTCCGGGCATGCTGAGAGTTGTAGTTTTGCAACAGCTGCAGGCACCCTGGTTGGGAAACACTGATGTAGGCTGTAAGGGATGGACAGATCTGCCGATGAGTTAATGTCTCGCATGGCTGCATGTCCCAGAAGAGGATACAGATCGGTGGAGTCTCCCGGTTTTATTAGAAAACATGGCGGATGAGGGTGTCGCTGAGAACGTCTTCTCCTCACATAGGGCAATGCAGAGCGGGAGCGGCCCCCTTTTTATTGGCTTTTACTAAATGTCACCTTTTGCCCTTTCGGAGCTCTCGTGCCTCGTATGCCAAGTGAGGAAACTGGGCGAATCGGGAGGGGCAGCAATGACTCGACACTTCTCTTCTGGTTCTGCAAGTTTTACGAATCTGTAAAGAGGGTTAAATCCTCGTTCTCAGCGTAAACCCCACAGAGACGGAACTTCAGTCATTTCTGCACCGACATATTTTTATTTGACAGCTGCCGTGTTGGGGGTACAAATTTCTGGTGGTGGTGGTGGGGGGGGGGGTCCGGGTGCTCAAACCCGCCACTGATCACTAAAACAAATGGGCAAAATTGTTCAGCTGAGGGCTGTTTCCGTATTGTTTCCTTTTTTTGGAAAGACAGGCACGCTTTTTGGAAAGACAGGCACGCTTTTTGGAAAGACAGGCACGCTTTTTGGAAAGACAGGCACGCTGTACACGGACTTATGGAAAGTCTTAAAGAATTTCTATTAATCTGTACGTTGCGCTCATCGCTTTCCCGGGAGACCTGAGCAGAAATGAACGGGCAAATCGCTCAGCGAAACATTTCTGTCATGTAAAGTTTTTTTTTATAGTTATCCTTAAAAGGTATTGGACATAACCTAAAGTCTGGACTATAGGTTATGTCCAACTTTTCCAATCTGATCCAACCCATGCACGCTTGGCTTGGCTTAGCATGCATGTATCCTCAATAGAGGAGGGGTAAGCCGCTGCTGGACTTGTCTGAATGGCGGCTTATATTTCCCTTAAGAACAAAAAAATAATAATTAGGCAGTTGAAATCCACAATGCCTGTTCCTGGAGGACACCATACACATTAGAGATTCCTTATGTAATGTGTATGGTCATCTTAAAGGGTTACTCTAGCTTTGTAAAAATGTATCCCCTATCCACCAAATAGGGGATAAGTCTCTATGGAAGCACCCAAACACTTATTTCCTATCCCAGTGTTTCCCAAACAGGGTGCCTATAGCTGTTGCAAAACTACAACTCCCAGCATGCCCAGACAGCCGAAGGCTGGGAGTTGTAGTTTTGCAACAGCTAGAGGCACCCTGGTTGGAAGTCACTGCCCTATTCTGTTGAAAGGGTTTATTTTTTTTGTTTTGTTTTGTTATTTAAAGCTGGAGAACCCCTTTATGACACTTGGACTCCTCTTGGGTGGGATATAGCTAACACCACCTGACAGCAATGTAGTCATGTGACCACCTTTATCCTATAGGAATTCTAGTTAGAGACCATGGGTACTCCGGTGGAAATTTTTTTAAAATTATTATTATTATTATTATTTTTTTTAAATCAACTGGTGCCAGAAAGTTGCCAGAACAGATTTGTAAAACTTCTTTAAAAAAATCTTAATCCTTCCAGTACTTATTAGCTGCTGAATACTACAGAGGAAATTCTTTTCTTTTTGTAACACAGATCTCTCTGCTGACATCACGAGCACAGTGCTCTCTGCTGACATCTCTGTCCATTTTAAGAACTGTCCAGAGTAGGAGAAAATCCCCATAGAAAACATATGCTGCTATGGACAGAGATGTCAGCAGAGAGCACTGTGCTCGTGATGTCAGCAGAGAGCTCTGTGTTCCAAAAAGAAAATAATTTCCTCTGTAGTATTCAGAAGCTAATAAGTACTGGAAGGATTAAGATTTTTTAATAGAAGTAATTTACAAATCTGTTTAAATTTCTGGCACCAGTTGATTAAGAATTTTTTTTTTCCCACCGGAGTACCCCTTTAAAGACATTATTTTAATGCTTGTTTTTTTGTTTGTTTTTCTCTCATACAGATCCAGCGGACAGCTCTCACACACCGCCACGCTGACGGTCAACACCAACCCCAACATCAACATCAAGAAGGAACCCCCATCTCCCAACCGCGAACGGAACACGGGCACCCCTCTGACGTCGTACTCTCACCAGGCCCGGCACGACGCCACCGGCCGCTCTCCCGTCGACAGCCTCAGCAGCAACGCAAGCTCCTTCGAGGGCAACGACAGGGATGACGGCAGGGCCGACTACACCACCACGCTCGGGCTGCTGAGACCTTCGGGTGACACGGAAGGGGAGAGCCCGTCCGTAAAACGCATGCGGCTCGACGCATGGGTAACATAACTGCTCCGCACATCCGTCCCCCCCCCCCCTCGCCTCATTCTTACGGGGATGAGGTGCTGACCGGGAGAGGGATAGGCAGACGGGAGCTAGTCACCAGTGAGGTTTAATGCTGTAGGGTGGGAACCTATCATTAACTGCCTGAGATATAGCTTTAGTATTTGGTAGGTGTTCTTCCTAGTCCAGCGCTTCAGGCAATGTCTGCAGAGGACGTGGGACTCCATGGCTGCATTTACAAACCTACGCTGACTACAACTCCAGCCCTCCAAAGCCCACCGCTTACCTTGTTGTTTCGTCGACCACAGCTGCTAAAGTCAATCTTCGCCACTGCCCTCCGTACACTTGCTCACCGCCTCACCCCGCTCTGCTTATCCCAAGAGATCTGTCCATGGGGCCACCCGCCAATTGGGGTGGGGGGCAGCTTTCACCGTCTATTACTGGGTTGCTTGAAAGGGAAGCTGCAGACTCTGATTTTATTATTATTATTATAATTATTATTTTTTATTTTTTCGGCATTCACGAAACGGTAAGTCCAAAATGGCCGTCGGACGGAGCAGCAGCGGCCCTCTTGACAAACTGGAAAATTGAATTCCTCGCTGCTTCATGGAACTTTTCAATGGGGTCTTTTTTTTTTTTTTTTAATCAATTGTAAAGAAACCGGGTAGATTATTGGGATCTTCACCACGGAGAGAGAGAGAAAAAAAGAAAGCCGCCATCTTCCCACCATTCACCGGTGAGACGAAAAAGAAAAGAAAAAACACAGACGGGACCGTCCAGAGATCAAGCTATGTAGACATATCTTTTAAGAAAAAAAAAACAAAAAAACTGTGACTGCACTGTCAACCCATACCCTCCCGCCACCACCACGCCGCCACCTCCGCAAGCCATGGAGCTCTATCATAATGCAGACAATGCCTTTTTAAAAGAGAGAGAGAGAAAAAAAAAATTACAAAAAAAATTAATAAAAAATAAAAAAAACAAAACAAGAAATATATATAATATATACATATATATATTTATTCTTTTAGATGCGGTTTTCTTAATTTTGGAGGAAAAAAAGCTCAGTGTATGATTTCACTCCCACCCCAGCACAGGATTTCCGGGTCGCATTACAGGCGAGAATGGGAATTTCTAACGTGTAAAAGGCAGTATGACTGCAAGAGAGATGCCATAGCCCATCTAACCCCCCCCCCCCCCCCCAACACTCTAAATTCGGAAGTGAAATCATATTAGATCTTTTTATATTCAAAGCCGTTTCCCGGCTTGGAATTAAAGGGTTAAATTTGACTAGGGGTCCAGGTACACATCCATAGCAGCCCGCTCATTGCCCGGTCAGGACACCTGACAGACACTGCCACCTATCGAAAACTGACGATATTTTTGTTGCTGTTTTGTTAGAATTGTTTACCTTGGGGAGAGCTAATTTGCATTTTTTTTTTTTCCCACGGAGCATTGCTACAAAGACTCCATAATCGGCTGATCTCCTTAAGGTGTGGTCTCCCAACCAGTATGCCTCCAGCTGTTGCAAAACTACAACCCCCAGCATGCCCGGACAGCCATCGGCTGTCCGGGCATGCTGGGAGTTGTAGTTTTGCAACAGCTGGAGGCACGCTGGTTGGGGAACACTGACTTTAGGAGTGCCGGTACCCCAAATCCTGAATCGTTCCTTGGCCACCTATCTTCCATTTAATAGGTATGAGTTTTCTTGCTTTTTTGTAAAAGAGCTAATTTACATATTTTTTTCCCATGGAGCATTGCCAATAGGACTTCTCCCCAAAAAATCGGTCTACAGGGGGATATCTGGCTTTGCTAATGTTCCCAGTAATAGTATAAGGCTTACAGGGTAGCTATCTCTAATAGGGGACACTAGCAAGAGAGTTTTCTTTATTCTTGTACATTTGTACAATTTGCATTTTTTTTCCCATAGTACATTGCTAGTACTCTGCTCTCCATAAGTAATGTAGGCTTCTTTCAATAGTAGTATCAGAATTAATATATATAAATATATATATATATATATATTTTTTTTTTTTTAATTAAATTTTTTTTAATTATTAATTTCTACCATGTTGCCTATACTCTTACACATTTTTTTTTAGGAACTAGTGTCCCATCCAACCCATCCAGTTGATAAAATATCCAAATATTCTGGCAGGTATAAAAGCGGTATGAACAATAAGCAAGACTTCTTCATACCTTGCTGTACCCACTTTAGCATACACCCATCTATACTTGAAAAGAATTTTTTTAAAAATTAACTAAACAATTTTTTAATTTTCATATTTTTTTCTTCCAATTCTAACAAATTCTCAGTAAAAAAAAAAAATTCTCTATTTTAGAATCTTTTCGTTTGCTTATAGAATAAAAAAAAATCATTATAAAATACCAACACAAATTTTAAATTCAAATAAAAAACAAAAAAATACAAAAAGAAACAGCAAAATTATGCAGTCAAAACCACCAAAAAGACAAAAAATTATTAATAAAAATTGGTTTATTTTCGGCACAGCCGGCTGTTATGGCATCACATGGACGTTAGATGATTTGAATGGGCCCTTGGCAACTCAATCAGGTTCTTAGAGAATCAATTTTAGTTTTTTTTCACACATGTAAATGAAAACTCATTCATTTTCAAGACAAGGAAAACAAATGACAATCTTTAAAAAACAAAACAAAATATATATATATATATACTTCCCGCACCCTGTTTTTATCTGTATAAATATTTGTTTCTGATTTTTAATATTATTTCTTGTGCTCATTTGTGCTGTTGACAGTTACATTGTGAATATTTTTTTATATTCGTAAATTTGCGTTCTGTAGAGTAGATATTATTGTTCAGTTTTATTTTATTTTTTGTTTTTGGTTAATTTTTTTTTTTTTTTTCCATTTTATTTTCCTCATTTTATTAAGGGGTGTGGCAGAAACTTGCACGACACAAAAAAAACAAAAAAACAATTACAAGTTAAATGCTGCAGTTTTTAGAAGAGTGAAGAAAATGTTAAAAAAAAGAAAAAAAAAAAAGGAGCATATTTATTCTCAAAAGGCTAAAAAAAAGGTGTAAAATGCATGAAGTAATATTTACAAAAAAAAACACCAAAAAATAATACAAAAAAAAAAAGACAAAAAGATGTAACCTCAACAAAATTGTAGCGTTTAAAATTTAAACAAAAAATAGCTAATATATTGTGTTTGGCTGGTTCGCTTTTCTTTTGTTTTTAATGTTTTATTTTTTTGTTTTTCATTAGTTTATTTTTTTTTTCTTGACAATGAAATATAATTGTGTATATTTTCATATAAGAAGTATGCACTGATATGTTTAAAAATGATATCTTGCTTTTTAAAAGTGTGGTTACTTACCAAAGTCTCCGTGTATGCTTTTCCCTTCAGTTTCCTGACCATTGGGTCTTTGATATCCACCACTGAGATGCTTTTTGGGGGTGTCGGGGGAGGGAGATTGTTGGAGTGTTACACCGCCTCCTATCTGTATATGGTTTTATTCTTCCATGCACTTCCATTCTTCAGTCATTCATCTCGCGCCATCAAAAGGCATAAAATTCTATAGGAGACAGATTTTATAGTATTCTTTTATATATGATCATGAATAACCATTAGCCAGAAGCGTTTTTCATAAGAACCACCTCATGCATGGAACCAGTATGGAGCAGAATACAGCCAGAGTCCCTCCATCGATCTATTGGCCATTTGAATCCAGCAGAGAAAATATATGTATGAAATTGCTCCAAAAGTAGGACCCTATGGGTGTATTGGCCATAGACATTAAAGGGGGACTCAGTTCTCTGACATTGTATCCCCTATCCAAGGGGATAAGATGTCTGATCGCGGGGGTCCGGATGTTGGGATCCCAGCGCTCTAAACATGCTGTTTAGAATGTAGAATGCCGGATGCTGCACGGAGATCGTGGGGGGGGGGGGGGGGGGCGAGGTTGGTCTCAGCAGCGGGACCCCACGATCAGACATCTTATCCCCTATCCTGTGGGTGGAGTACCCCTGTAAAGGTCTACCATCGACCATCTTCCAACCCATGGACAACCAGTTGTGCCATGCCTTTAGAACTAGATAACATTGTCTCACCCACCTGAATGGATCTATTGTGCCCTACGACAGATTGTCACTTTCAAAGTGTCAAAAAATTTTGCTTTCTGGTTGAAAATGATCCTTGGTGGTCAAACACCTTCAATAGCCGAATTATTTGTTTAACACCTATTTCTCAATTTCCTCATATACATGAACGTTCGGCAAGGCTCAACGTTCATGTGTTGTGAATGGAGAGGAGAACCATGGTGGTGGCTTTTCCATTGGAGAACAGAAGAGTTGGGTAATTAAAATCCAATTTGGCCAACCCTTCTGTCTTGCTGGACCTTATCTATCAGAGTGTGAGGACCCCATACACATTAAAAAGTAGGCTAAGGCAGACAAGTTCAAATGACTTCTGACTAAAGTGTATGGACATCTTAAAAATAGTCACTGACTAAGAGCCAGAAGCTATGCAACATGGTAAAATCCAGATTTTATCAGATCTTTTGAGTCTTAAGCTGGCCGTACGCTTAGTTGTGTGCCGACCGCTTTTCTAACCTTCCTTTATGTTAAGAACGCTGGGTTTTCATGGCCGGAGATGTGAGGTCACGCCACGCCCCCTGCATTCATGTCTATGGGAGGGGGCGTGACGGCTGTCAAGCCACTTCCCATAGACATGAATGGAGGGGGCGTGGCGTGATGTCACGAGGGGGTGTGGTGTGACGTCCTGTTTAGAATGCCGGGTGCGGGATGGACCCCCGTGATCAGACATCTTATACACAGGCACGTGTTTCAAATGGGGAGACTGGAGAAAGACGATCCCAGACTTCTCTGACAACAAATAGAAAACCAACATGCCTAACCCCTCAACATCTGCCCTTATATGGGAGGCCCCTATACGGCTAAGATTGTTGTCCAGTACCACCAAAGTCAGTTAAACCCTCAGATTTTTGGTGACTGGTCCACAATCCAATGTGTATGGGGCATCCTGACTTTTTCAACGAATGATGTCGGGCAAGAGAAGGGTTATGCGTGTTGGATTTCAGGCGGCTAATCCCATTGTTCTCGAGGAGCTGCCACCAGAGAATTTTTAAAGTTTTTTTTTCTCTAACAAAACACCACCAATCTTGTCCATTACTGTCTCCGGTATTGGAGATTCACTTGGGTAAGGATGAGCTACAGTGCCAGAATCAACCCATGCAATGTTTCCAAGGAAGGTGGCCCTTTCAAATTGCTGCTGACCCAATTTAATGTTTGTGTAACCAAATGTCCCCAAATTTCCCTGGCCTAAGTTTCCAGCCGGCATTTGTTTAGAGCATTGGGTGCAGCGTCGGAGACTCGTGACCCCCTCCCATAGACTTGCATTTAGAGGGCATGGTCGTGATGTCACGAACCTCCGCCCTGCATTGCCAATCATCCGGCACAGAGCGAAGTTCACATCATGCACCGGATGTCTGGGGTGCCACAGCCAAGATCGCGGGGGACCCCAGCAGCGGGACCCCCACGATCAGACATCTTATGCCCTATCCTTTAGATAGGGGATAAGATGTCTAGGGGCTGAGTACCCCTTTTAAGTCCCATCAGTTATTGCGATGCTGTAGACCAGCCTCATATTCACATACAAAATGGCTGCCTACTCAACTTATGTTTATAATATCAGATTGGTGTTTTCTGATCAGTTATAAGGTTAAATTTAAATTCCCAGTGTGCATCATTATGTAGTATCACACATTTACACTCTCAGACAGATGCAGTATTAGGGGTCGAAGCCCTTTTTAGAATAGTAAAACATACATATGTTGTCCGTGTCTATAGCCCACCAGGGTCCAGAAATATAAATAGGGTTTCCATTATTTCAACCTGCTTAAATATGCTTTGTATAGGATCGTACAAAGTTGTCAATAAATCTTGGTCTGGGCATAACTCCGGAAATGTCCTAACCAACCCCTCAGTGGGGTCTATAAAGGGGTATTCCGGCCTTAGACATCTTATCCCCTATCCAAAGGATAGGGGATAAGATGTTTGATAGCGGGTCCCTCACGATCAGACATCTTATCCTCTATCCTTTAGATAGGGGGTAAGATGTCTAAGGCCGGAATACCCCTTTAAGGTCAGTTAGAAGTAGGTGTTACACTGCACGAAGAAACTTTTTGTGGTCCTATATGGTTTGGTTATTGAAGGATGAGCTTCAGATATCTCACATGATTCTTTTACCAAGGCCACCTACAAGAGTAGACTACCTTCTTGAGGAGCAGTTGGGCTCTATCTTAGAAGAAAATAAAAAAGGTGCAGAGTAGCCCTATAGCATGTGTTTTATGTTCAGCTTCCTTTCCTAAGGTCAACTATCTGAATTTCTTGCTTATGGAAGGACATGACCGTTCCTCACATACATACACAAGTTGGCTTATTCCACCAGACACCATAATAATACCAAACATCAACAGAGAAAATAGGTTTTGAATCAGCACTGGACCTTTAACTGCTACTGCTCGCTAGGTAGCCATAAATAGGACAGGCTGTTACGTAACCGGGATTTCGGGAGGTGCTCACATGAAATATAGTTACTCCAAGAAAATACCATACAGAAGAAAAAAGTAACGGAGCACTCACCCGGTCATAGATTCCCCAGCTGGCAGATCGTTACCGATGTATGGTCATCTCTTGGCAGGGAGGTGGTAGATGGTACGGGGGGAGTTCAGACACTGGTGACCATATCAAGCCACCTGGCGCTTTGTCAGGCCGCACGTGCGGCCTGACGAAGCGCCAGATGGCGTGATACGATCCGTGGCCGGTGTCTGAACGCCCCATGTACCATCTACCGCCTCCCTGCCAAGAGATGACCATACGTCGATAACGAGCTGCTAGCTGGGGATCTATGACCGGGTGAGTGCTCCGTTACTTTTTTCTTCTATATGGTAATAATAATACCAAATTTTGTAGACAAGCGTGTATGTTCTTCCCATGCTTGGGAGATGGTTAGGTGTCTTCTAAAATTGTCTCGGCATCTCAAGACAAAAATGATGCAAGGAAGTTGGTGGAGATGTCTTGCCAGCTTCTGATGGGACAGGGCAGCTGTCACAACCATTGTCCATATGGGACTCCATTTTGAAGTCACCCAAGATTCACTTTTCATGCCTACCTCATGACATCTTGAAGACATCATTTCCACCACCTTGTGGTCCAAAAAAATAAATAAAGGGTTGCAAGTTCCGATTCTCTGTGGAAGATCAACTCAAGAACCAATGGTCAGGGGAAAAGATTTCTGGTTTGCGGATGGACCATAAAAACCAAACTGGTTACGGGTCAGAAAGAAGATGGTCCCCTTATGATCCACTCATGGTGATAGTATGCATCCTCATGATCTTGCCAGATATTGCAAATTACCCACACATTTACATTAATAAATTCCATAAAGAATATAACTGATATCCATCTGTTGCAGTAAGACGGAGGCGGCCATTTTGTAGATTGACTTCATATTGGATCCAAAAATGGATAAGAGTAAGAAAATGATTTGAGATAAAATGTGGAATATTTTGTTCACACAACAGCCTTGTTTTTTTTCTCTGTCTATTCTCAGTGATGTCTATAGAGAGCATGTATAGCCCAGGTTCCCTAGAGGTCCCTAACCCGGTCCTTCAGGCCCAACAACAGTCCAGGATTGGAATTTTTCCTATTCTTTTCCAATGGAGGAACTGGAAAAAAAGAAAATGTTGGTGGGCCTTGAGAAATCGGTTGGGGACCACTGCCATTGTTGTACAAAATGGCAGCCTCCATCACAAGAGTCCACTGTTGACTGTTCATGGAAATGGCCTTGGTGCTCCAACATGAAAGCCTTTTTTAGCAAATGTGTGTTAGGCTGGGGCTACAGGAAGATTTGGAGTGAATAACCAATCCAAAAAAGGAGATATCATGTCCAAAGGATAGGAGATGAGCTGTAGATCACAAGAGGGCAATCTGCTGGTACCCCCACCGAAACCTTCTGAACAGGACCCTGGCTCTCCCTGGGAAGGGGGTGTGTCAACCCCCACATGAAGTAACGGCAGACACTCCCCCTATCTTTATGGGAGAGTAAGAGATTGCCGAAATGCTCTCCCATAGAGATTCCTTGAGGGGGCCTGTCAGCCGGTGCTCCATGCGGGAGTTGACATGCTCCGTTACGGGGGAGAGCTGGGGACCCATTCAGAAGATCATGGGGGGGGGTGGGATCCCAGCGGTTGGACCCCCTTGCAATCCAATACTTCTTCCCTATCCTTTGGATAGGGGATACGTTTTTCAGCATAATTCTCCCTTAAGGTGGAGTTAAAGGGGTACTCCACTGGAAAACATTTTAATTTTTGAATCAACTGGTGCCAGAAAGTTAAACAGATTTGTAAATTACTTCTATTAAAAAAAAACTTAATCCTTCCAGTACTTATCAGCTGCTGTATGATCCACAGGAAGTTCTTTTATCTTTGAATTTCCTTTCTGTCTGGACACAATTCTCTCTGCTGACACCTCTGTCCATGTCAGGAGCAAATCCCCATAGCGAACCTATCCTGCTCTGGACAGTTCCTTTACATGGACAGAGGTGTCAGCAGAGAGCACTGTGGTCAGAAAGAAAGGAGATTCAAAGAGAAAAGAACTTCCTGTGGATTATACAGCAGCTGATAAGTACTGGAGGGATTAAGATTTTTTTTTTTTATAGAAGTAATTTACAAATCTGTTTAACTTTCTGGCACCAGTAGATTAAAAAAAAAATATTTTTACAATGGAGTACCCCTTTTAAGTGTTACCATTTTATGATCTACCGTCCAGACAAGTCAGAAGATAACATTCATGGGTTTCCATAAGCATGGTCCCCAATTGTGAAAACATGGGCATCAAAGACTCTAAGGCTTGGTTCAGACTACGGAATTTCCGCCTGCAATTCCGCTTTGAAATTGCAGGTGGAAATTCCGCTTGCTAAAATGTATAGTTGTAGTGAATGGTTTTCCGTTCACAAATTCACACTTCGGAATTTGTGAACGGAAAATCCGCTTGGAAATTTCCGCCTGAAGAAAGGCGTTGTTCTTTCTTCAGGCGGAAATCCGCACGGAACACATTGCAGTCTATTGGAGACTGCAGTGTCCGTGCGGTCCTAGCGCCGACTGATTCAGTCAGCGATGGCCGCACTCGGAATCTCCGGGCGGAAATTTTCTTCCCGGAGATTCCGTAGTCTGAACCTAGCCTAAGGAGTAATCCCTTTCAGCAGGTAGTTTAGCGGGTACATGATAAATCACCATGAAGTAGTAGTCTACACGTTGTTATAGGCCAAGAACGTGAGCGCTTTCATGGTGGAGTCATCCGGGGTCTGTCACGTACACATTCTTGTATCCACCATTTCCTCTCTACATTATATTTTCAGCCCTTTTTAGCACTTTTTCTCCTTTGTTCCGCCACATCTCCATCACTTCCCACCCAAACACGCGAGCAGGACCGGACCAATTGTATATAACTAGTGCTGAAATGTTAGCAAATGGTTACAGTACAGGGAGATGTTTTTTGTCGTATTGATATGAGATGAAATTCTATTTTTGTCAGAGTATATTGTAATAATAACAACTGAATATAAACCTGATGGTAACTGTACAGCTTCTTGTTATTTTTGTTGTTGATCGACCCCCCCCCCCCCCCCCCCGAAATCTTGTTTTGAGATTTTATCCACATTTTGCTGAATTTTTTGTAGGTTTGTAGAAGGTTTATTACCGTATATACAGGTCATGAATATGATGAATATGTTTAAAGGAGTTCTCCGGTGGAAAACTTAGATTTTTTTTTTTTATCAACTGGTGCCAGAAAGTTAAACAGATTTGTAAATTAACAATCCAAAAAAGCAGAGAAAAAAGGAGAGCACTCAGCAGAGAGCTCTGTGTTCCAAAAAGAATTTCCTCTGTAGTATTCAGCAGCTAATAAGTACTGGAAGGATTAAGATATTTTAATATAAGTAATTTACAAATCTAGACAAAAAAAAGGGGTACGTACGTGCACTCACTGCAAGGCAGAAACGATCGGGTCTGGAAGTCCGGTCACGGCATAGGCGCTGGTGTGTGGCGCTCGGAGGCTACGCCGGCAGTTTCGCACGTAAGTGCGTGCATCTTCCGGCCGGAGGCCTCTGAGCGCCACACACCAGCGCCTATGCCGTGACCGGACTTCCAGACCCGATCGTTTCTGCCTTGCGGTGAGTGCACGTACGTGCCCCTTTTTTTGTCTAGATTTGTAAATTACTTATATTAAAATATCTTAATCCTTCCAGTACTTATTAGCTGCTGAATACTACAGAGGAAATTCTTTTTGGAACACAGAGCTCTCTGCTGACATCACAAGCACAGTGCTCTCCGCTGACACCTCTGTCCATTTTAAGAACTGTCCAGAGTAGGAAAAATCCCCATAGCAAACATTATGCTGCTATGAACAGAGATGTCAGCAGAGAGCACTGTGATCGTGATGTCAGCAGAGAGCTCTGTGTTCCAAAAAGAAAATAATTTCCTCTGTAGTATTCTGCAGCTAATAAGTACTGGAAGGATCAAGATTTTTTTAATAGAAGTAATTTACAAAATCTGTTTAACTTTCTGGCACCAGTTGATTTAAAGAAAAAAAAGTTTTCCACCGGAGTACCCCTTTTAATGAAGCAATAGAGGATAGGAGTGATATTCCGTATCAAGCCGACACGTTGTGTAAATATGAGGTATATTCAGTTCTGACAACCAGTGCGGACACATAGCAAGTAGAGATGAGCGAACTTACAGTAAATTCGATTCGTCACAAACTTCTCGGCTCGGCAGTTGATGACTTATCCTGCGTAAATTAGTTCAGCCTTCAGGTGCTCCGGTGGGCTGGAAAAGGTGGATACAGACCTAGGAAAGAGTCTCCTAGGACTGTATCCACCTTTTTTAGCCCACCGGAGCACCGGAAAGCTGAACTAATTTATGCAGGAAAAGTCATCAACTGCCGAGCCGAGAAGTTCGTGACAAATCGAATTTACTGTAAGTTCGCTCATCTCTAATAGCAAGAAATCCTGGTTTGGTACCAGATTATCTACTTTTTTTTTTCCATTAATTTTGTTTAGTACCTTTTACCATAGATGATAGGTAAAAACAAAATGGCCGCCTGTAGTTTTTGAAAGTTCTTAGATTTTTCAGGGGAATTAGTAAATATAAAATCCTGTCGTAATTGGGGAAAAAAATGTGATGTTGCCCATGGCAACCACATTTTTGTTTTCATTTTCTAGTCAGTTGCAAAATATTGTGAGAATTTTTTTATATATGGTTTTCCCCTCAAAAAAGTTATTTCTCAGTGAAAGAAATGTCAGATATAAATCAGCATCAATGCCCCACATGGAGGATAGATCCCATCAGGAAACATTAGAGAGCCGTTACCTACATCAGGGAGGTGCAAACAAATATGGCCGCCGTAGCAGCACCCACAGCAGTTCTTACCCAACCTTTCCTCTCAATGGAAATTCTACCGAGGTTACGCAGTGATAAATCCTGGACCTCTAGAGGGTTCAGTAATGACCACAATGGCATCCAAAATGGCCTCCTCTGCTGTATGTAGGTGGCACTCGTAGGTCATGTCTGTTTTGTTGACCCATTAAACATTGAACCTCATACACTTAAACAGGTGGGCTCAGCTGTAATAATAAAGCGGCGCCACCATGCACATCAATGCACAAACACTACAACAAGAAAGAAGAGGATACACCATATAGTGTACACCCAATGGTTTAATTATCACAATTTATTTTATTGCAAAAAATTCTTAAACAATACACATCAGACAAAACACTTAAAGGGGTACTCCACCCCTAGACATCTTATACCCTATCCAAAGGATAGGGGGATAAGATTTCTGATCGCTGGGGACCCCCGCAATATAGCATGCGGCACCCACCTGTATCTTGGCCGGAAGCGCTGGAGGTTCTGGGTCGGGACCACGGGAACGGAAGTCCGTGACATCTTAACTCCGCCTCCGTGTGACGTCACGCCCCGTCCCCTCAATGCAAGTCTATGGGAGGGGGCGTGACGGCCGTCACGCCCCCTCCCATAGACTTGCATTGAGGGGACGGGGCGTGACGTCACGGACTTCCGTTCCCGTGGTCGCGACCCAGAACCTCCAGCGCTTCCGGCCAAGATACAGGTGGGGGTCCCCAGCGATCAGAAATCTTATCCCCTATCCTTTGGATAGGGGATAAGATATCTAGGGGTGGAGTACCCCTTTAAAAGGCACAAAGGCCAGCCTAAATAATGCCAGCCTGTTACCGCCTAGGCCCAGGAGCACTCATTTTTGACGCTCCGCTTCCCGGTTATGGTGTCCCCCTGCGCAGAGGCAGGGTAGAGCGCGATCACCACTCTCCCCTCCATTGAGGATGTAGAAAATCTGTGGGGAAGCAGTGAGGCGTGGGGACACTGATGTGAAGAAGTGGTAATTAGAGGCACCCCAAGACACACATTTCGAGAGCGAGCTGTAGCAGCGGGGACACAGTTTTCAACGTCCCTGTTCTCCACTTCTGTCCCGATCTCTCCGCTCTAATAGAGAGGATACAGTTTGCTATATTCCGCTGTGAGAGCGCGGAGATCGGGGTGTAGTGAAATGTGTCCAGGGAGCTGGTGCCAAATACTGAGCACAGGGAGGCTGCACCCCCAACAACCAATAGGCTGAGACGCGCACACCCACCCCATACTATCAGAGTACCATAGTAACATAGTTCATAATGTTTGAAAAAGACCAGAGTCCATCAAGTTCAACCTATAACCCTAATGAGTCCCTACTGAGTTGATCCAGAGGAAGAGTGGCTTTGCTGACTCAGCATTTATCATCAGCTGCTTGGGAACATTTCTCTACAGGGAACAGTTTTCTTCACTACACCATTTTTAATATAAAAATACCAGCAAGGTGGCCAAAATACTGGCTGGCCAGGTGGCAACCCTAACCCCACAATGTGGCCCCCGAGTAGCTTTTTTTTTTTTTTTCTCCCCCATAAGGAGTCCATAAGCCCTGTTTTCGTTTTTCTCCCACTTCCCCAGACGGTGGTCTATGAGACCCTTTTTTTTATTGAGCTCTCACTTCCTTCTCAGCAGCCCTTAAAGGCCCATTCATTTCGCCCTCCCACTTCCTCCCCATATAGCGGTCCATGAGCCCCCCCCCCCCCCCACACACTTCCCGTTTCCCCCCTGAAGCGCCATTTTTCCGCCCCCCTTCAATACTTTGTGCTTTATGGTGATACAATATTGTATATTCTATTATCAGAGAAATCCACAAGAGGTAAAAGGAGTTTTGTTGGAAAACACTATATTTGTTGTAAAAAAAAAAAAAAATGTTTAATATTAAAATTAAAGAAAAAAAATGACAAAAAAAAGACGTGTTTCTGACCTGGTTTCCGTCTCGTTTATTTGTGTTTTCTGCTTTGGGACTGTGAGGTACAGCTCTGGGGCCCGGCAGTAGTTATACCGGGGCTCTCCACCTATCCGCTTATAAGAGAGCGCCACCTAGTGGCCTCTGACTTAATAAGTGGAATTCTTAGATAACAAATGGCCGCCATAGCTGTGTCTTCTCCCCTTCATACAGTACTGTCCGTGTGTATTATGACGACAGATTCACATTCTTTTTTTTTTTTTTATCTAAAGCCGAGGAACGTGCTCTTGAATCACCCAAAGTGCAAGAAAAAGTGCAGACGTGTTACACTAAAAAAAGTGCACAAAGGATGCGGTCTATTGCAAGCCCTTCTCCGATAGGAGAGAGGCCCCCCAACAAACCTTTCCGTTCGCCTCTGGACCAAAAGGTACCTGCGAGGTTCCAGGTCCGATGTCCCTTTTCGCCAAAGCTACTAGGGGACCACAAATGCTCCCGGCATCCCCCTTGGCGTTAGCCAAGGTATCTGCCCGCAGAGCCGATAACAGTAGGTACCCTGCCAAAGCAGGAGTACCCGGGGTGTTTGCAGGGAGGTGCGGAACCTAATGGCCACACACTCCTCCCCTAGACCGCCAGGAGGGACACCCAGAAGGGCTACCGCATCCTGACAAATCCTGTGAACACACAACACGCAAAAAGTGAGACAAAAAGAAATAAATAAGTGAATGTGTGCAGATATACTTACTGCCCGGACATCCGGCCGGATCTATAAAAATGTCTCTGATCCTAGCCAGAAGGCCGGGAATCAAGATGTGAGTGCCACAAGGTGAAGAGATCATGGTGCCAGTGCTTCAACTCAGTGAGCCAGTACTCCCAGTGAGTTTCGGCACCTCGGGGTCACCACTCCCCGAGGCACAAAAGTACCTCGGCTCTAGACCCTCTCATCCTCAGAACCAGCCCCGGAAAGCCCTGGTACACCTGCATCCTCCATGCAGCACCCATCCCCACCAGCCCCACACCAGCGTAGTTTGCCACCGGCATGAAAACTGATAATAACAGATACTACACTTGATCTTAGCCAAAAGGCCGAGAAGCGACAGATTCACATTCACCAAAGTGTAAAGACACAGAGGGAAAAAGATAATATGGAGAAGAGCCCCAGCGTCCACCACACCTTGGCCCAGATTTATCAAACTGTGTGAGAGAAAAAGTGGAGGGATTTTCCCACAGCGACCAATCACAGCTCAGCTTTCACTTTACCAGAGCTCACTAGCTGAGCTGTGATTGGTTGCTGTGTAACAATCATTCCACTTTTTCTCTCACACATTTTGATAAATAAGGGCCCTTGTGTTATACAGCGGTAGCGCTGGGCGGTATGGCCTAAAATGAATATCATGGTATTTTTTTTAATTATCGTGGTATCACGGTATTACCGCCTGTTTCACCCCCCCCCCCCCCCCCCCCCGCAGTGTCAAATGTGCCCCCCACAAGCGCGATCGCTACCATCACCGCTAGCGGGGTCCTTGTAGCGGTGTCACAAGAATGCCTTAAACATTGAACCTCATACACTTAAACAGGTGGGCTCAGCTGTAATAATAAAGCGGCGCCACCATGCACATCAATGCACAAACACTACAACAAGAAAGAAGAGGATACACCATATAGTGTACACCCAATGGTTTAATTATCACAATTTATTTTATTGCAAAAAATTCTTAAACAATACACATCAGACAAAACACTTAAAGGGGTACTCCACCCCTAGACATCTTATACCCTATCCAAAGGATAGGGGGATAAGATTTCTGATCGCTGGGGACCCCCGCAATATAGCATGCGGCACCCACCTGTATCTTGGCCGGAAGCGCTGGAGGTTCTGGGTCGGGACCACGGGAACGGAAGTCCGTGACATCTTAACTCCGCCTCCGTGTGACGTCACGCCCCGTCCCCTCAATGCAAGTCTATGGGAGGGGGCGTGACGGCCGTCACGCCCCCTCCCATAGACTTGCATTGAGGGGACGGGGCGTGACGTCACGGACTTCCGTTCCCGTGGTCGCGACCCAGAACCTCCAGCGCTTCCGGCCAAGATACAGGTGGGGGTCCCCAGCGATCAGAAATCTTATCCCCTATCCTTTGGATAGGGGATAAGATATCTAGGGGTGGAGTACCCCTTTAAAAGGCACAAAGGCCAGCCTAAATAATGCCAGCCTGTTACCGCCTAGGCCCAGGAGCACTCATTTTTGACGCTCCGCTTCCCGGTTATGGTGTCCCCCTGCGCAGAGGCAGGGTAGAGCGCGATCACCACTCTCCCCTCCATTGAGGATGTAGAAAATCTGTGGGGAAGCAGTGAGGCGTGGGGACACTGATGTGAAGAAGTGGTAATTAGAGGCACCCCAAGACACACATTTCGAGAGCGAGCTGTAGCAGCGGGGACACAGTTTTCAACGTCCCTGTTCTCCACTTCTGTCCCGATCTCTCCGCTCTAATAGAGAGGATACAGTTTGCTATATTCCGCTGTGAGAGCGCGGAGATCGGGGTGTAGTGAAATGTGTCCAGGGAGCTGGTGCCAAATACTGAGCACAGGGAGGCTGCACCCCCAACAACCAATAGGCTGAGACGCGCACACCCACCCCATACTATCAGAGTACCATAGTAACATAGTTCATAATGTTTGAAAAAGACCAGAGTCCATCAAGTTCAACCTATAACCCTAATGAGTCCCTACTGAGTTGATCCAGAGGAAGAGTGGCTTTGCTGACTCAGCATTTATCATCAGCTGCTTGGGAACATTTCTCTACAGGGAACAGTTTTCTTCACTACACCATTTTTAATATAAAAATACCAGCAAGGTGGCCAAAATACTGGCTGGCCAGGTGGCAACCCTAACCCCACAATGTGGCCCCCGAGTAGCTTTTTTTTTTTTTTCTCCCCCATAAGGAGTCCATAAGCCCTGTTTTCGTTTTTCTCCCACTTCCCCAGACGGTGGTCTATGAGACCCTTTTTTTTATTGAGCTCTCACTTCCTTCTCAGCAGCCCTTAAAGGCCCATTCATTTCGCCCTCCCACTTCCTCCCCATATAGCGGTCCATGAGCCCCCCCCCCCCCCCCACACACTTCCCGTTTCCCCCCTGAAGCGCCATTTTTCCGCCCCCCTTCAATACTTTGTGCTTTATGGTGATACAATATTGTATATTCTATTATCAGAGAAATCCACAAGAGGTAAAAGGAGTTTTGTTGGAAAACACTATATTTGTTGTAAAAAAAAAAAAAAATGTTTAATATTAAAATTAAAGAAAAAAAATGACAAAAAAAAGACGTGTTTCTGACCTGGTTTCCGTCTCGTTTATTTGTGTTTTCTGCTTTGGGACTGTGAGGTACAGCTCTGGGGCCCGGCAGTAGTTATACCGGGGCTCTCCACCTATCCGCTTATAAGAGAGCGCCACCTAGTGGCCTCTGACTTAATAAGTGGAATTCTTAGATAACAAATGGCCGCCATAGCTGTGTCTTCTCCCCTTCATACAGTACTGTCCGTGTGTATTATGACGACAGATTCACATTCTTTTTTTTTTTTTATCTAAAGCCGAGGAACGTGCTCTTGAATCACCCAAAGTGCAAGAAAAAGTGCAGACGTGTTACACTAAAAAAAGTGCACAAAGGATGCGGTCTATTGCAAGCCCTTCTCCGATAGGAGAGAGGCCCCCCAACAAACCTTTCCGTTCGCCTCTGGACCAAAAGGTACCTGCGAGGTTCCAGGTCCGATGTCCCTTTTCGCCAAAGCTACTAGGGGACCACAAATGCTCCCGGCATCCCCCTTGGCGTTAGCCAAGGTATCTGCCCGCAGAGCCGATAACAGTAGGTACCCTGCCAAAGCAGGAGTACCCGGGGTGTTTGCAGGGAGGTGCGGAACCTAATGGCCACACACTCCTCCCCTAGACCGCCAGGAGGGACACCCAGAAGGGCTACCGCATCCTGACAAATCCTGTGAACACACAACACGCAAAAAGTGAGACAAAAAGAAATAAATAAGTGAATGTGTGCAGATATACTTACTGCCCGGACATCCGGCCGGATCTATAAAAATGTCTCTGATCCTAGCCAGAAGGCCGGGAATCAAGATGTGAGTGCCACAAGGTGAAGAGATCATGGTGCCAGTGCTTCAACTCAGTGAGCCAGTACTCCCAGTGAGTTTCGGCACCTCGGGGTCACCACTCCCCGAGGCACAAAAGTACCTCGGCTCTAGACCCTCTCATCCTCAGAACCAGCCCCGGAAAGCCCTGGTACACCTGCATCCTCCATGCAGCACCCATCCCCACCAGCCCCACACCAGCGTAGTTTGCCACCGGCATGAAAACTGATAATAACAGATACTACACTTGATCTTAGCCAAAAGGCCGAGAAGCGACAGATTCACATTCACCAAAGTGTAAAGACACAGAGGGAAAAAGATAATATGGAGAAGAGCCCCAGCGTCCACCACACCTTGGCCCAGATTTATCAAACTGTGTGAGAGAAAAAGTGGAGGGATTTTCCCACAGCGACCAATCACAGCTCAGCTTTCACTTTACCAGAGCTCACTAGCTGAGCTGTGATTGGTTGCTGTGTAACAATCATTCCACTTTTTCTCTCACACATTTTGATAAATAAGGGCCCTTGTGTTATACAGCGGTAGCGCTGGGCGGTATGGCCTAAAATGAATATCATGGTATTTTTTTTAATTATCGTGGTATCACGGTATTACCGCCTGTTTCACCCCCCCCCCCCCCGCAGTGTCAAATGTGCCCCCCACAAGCGCGATCGCTACCATCACCGCTAGCGGGGTCCTTGTAGCGGTGTCACAAGAATGCCTAGCACGAGCGCGGCTCTGTTCCCCGTCCCTGTCAGCTCTCAGGGTACGGGAACAGATTTAAAAGCCTCGCAAAAAGCTAAGTGCTCTCTGCTGACATCTCTGTCCATTTTAGGAACTGTCCAGAGCAGCATATGTTTTCTATAGGGATTTTCTCCTACTCTGGACAGTCCCTAAAATGGACAGAGATGTCAGCAGAGCGCACTGTGGTCCTGGTGTCAGCAGAGAGCTCTGTGTTCCAAAAAGAAAATAATTACCTCTGCAGTATTCAGCATCTAATAAGTCCTGGAAGGATTAAGATTTTTTAATAGAAGTAATTTACAAATCTGTTAAACTTTCTGCCACCAGTTGATTAAAAAATAAAAAAATTCCACCGGAGTACCCCTTTATTAAGGCAGAACAGTGTGTCTACAGTGTGCCGTTGGATGTCTGGGCATGCTGGGAGTTGTAGTCTTGTGACAGAGGCCTAGTGGTCATTAGAGCCAATGAGGCAACAATATTTTCATTTGTGCAATACATTGCAATTGTCATATGGAGAGTGTACGAAATACGCTGATTTGTTAAATAAAATATATATATGTATGTATATATATATATATATATATATATATATATATATATACACACACACACACACACACAGTGGTCTCTCAACATACGATTGTTGAAACCATCGTATGTTGAGCTATTCGTACCATGGATTATACTCATGTGTCCCCGCTGCTCCGGTCTGTGAGTTCGCTGCTCCTCTGATGCCGTATCACTACGTCGCCGCTGCCCTGCGCCATCGCTGCTGACAGCAGATAACAGCGACCGAGAGAGGGCGACCGGCGAAGGGCAGCGGCAGCAGAGGAGCGGTGAAATGACAGGCCGGAGCAGCGGGGACAGGTAAGTATCATTCAGCAAGGCACATTAGTGGCTATCAGGTGGCAGCTGCCGTATAGTCATTTTAGCAATGTCCCCGACACACAGAAGCATCGTAAGGGGGAAGGCTGGGTTGTTCGGAAGGGGGGGGGGATGCACAGTAGTGAGCAGACCAAATACGTATTTATATGTGGTGCCCAGATTATGGTGGTCTTGTGCTTTTTTTGTTTGTTGTGCAATGCATGGCATAGGTCAGTGGTCTCCAAACTGTGCATCTCCAGATGTTGCAAAACTACGACTCCCAGCATGGCCGAACCTTCAGACTAAATCTCTCAACATACCCAGAAGGCTGAAGGCATGCTGGGAGCTGTAGTTTTGCAACTTCTCAAAAGCTCTACAGACTGAGCCTATAAAGAGGCAGGATATGGTTTCTGACTATTTCAGGAGCCCATTAACAAATATCACTAAACTGGAGTCAAGCTGCAGTGTAAAGCATGGGGGACGAACATAGTGAGACATGAGGTGGATTACAGACTACATCAGACTCCCAGTACACAATCCTGCTAAACTGGAGTCCGCAATCATGGCTGTGTTTTAATGTAGCAAAGCTGCAGTACAAAGCATGGGGGTAGAATGGAGCCGAAGTCTGTGCCTCTGATTCAGGAGGTAGATTTCAGACTCCTTCTGCCTCCTGATAATAACAGGTAAGCATCAAAAATTGGCACATAGACCCACACTTGTACCATAGAAAATCCTGAATTTCACTTATTGTAAAGTGTAACTTACATAGACCAGCCACTAGATGGCGAGCAATTCCCGTAGACCAGCCACTAGATGGCGAGCAATTCCTGTAGACCAGCCACTAGATGACATATCATTTACATAAAACTACCATCAAATGGCAAGTCATTTTCATAGATCAGTATTTTCCAAACAGCCTTCGGCTGTCCAGGCATGCTGGGAGTTGTAGCTTTGCAACAGCTGGAGACACAGTGTTTGGAAAACATTAAGCTAGATAGTAACATTTACATAAAAAAGCCACTAGATAGTGTAATTTACATAGAACAACCAGTAGATGGTGTAATTTACATAGAACAACCAGTAGATGGTGTAATTTACATAGAACAACCAGTAGATGGTGTAATTTACATAGAACAGCCACTAGATGGTGTAATTTACACAAAACAAACAGCCACTAGATGGTGTAATTCTTTATGGAATAGCCACTAAATAGTGTAATTTACACAGAACAGCCACTGGGTGGTGTAATTTTGCACGGAATAGCCGCTAGATTGTGTGTGATTAACATAAACAGCTTCTAGGTGGTGTAATTTATACAAAACAGCCACTAGGTGGTGTAATGTACACAGAACTGCCAATAGATGGTGTAATTTACATAAAACTGCCACTAGATGGTGTAATTTACATAGAACAGCCACTAGATGGTGTAATTTACATAGAACAGCCACTAGATGGTGTAATTTACATAGAACAGCCACTAGATGGTGTAATTTACATAGAACAGCCACTAGATAGTATAATTACATAGAACAGCCACTAGATGGTGTAATTTACATAGAACAGCCACTAGATAGTATAATTACATAGAACAGCCACTAGATGGTGTAATTTACATAGAACAACCACTAGATGGTGTAATTTACATAGAACAGCCACTAGATAGTATAATTACATAGAACAGCCACTAGATGGTGTAATTTACATAGAACAGCCACTAGATGGTGTAATTTACATAGAACAGCCACTAGATAGTATAATTACATAGAACAGCCACTAGATGGTGTAATTTACATAGAACAACCACTAGATGGTGTAATTTACATAGAACAGCCACTAGATGGTGTAATTTACATAGAACAGCCACTAGATAGTATAATTACATAGAACAGCCACTAGATGGTGTAATTTACATAGAACAGCCACTAGATGGTGTAATTTACATAGAACAGCCACTAGATGGTATAATTACATAGAACAGCCACTAGATGGTGTAATTTACATAGAACAACCAGTAGATGGTGTAATTTACATAGAACAACCAGTAGATGGTGTAATTTACATAGAACAGCCACTAGATGGTGTAATTTACACAAAACAAACAGCCACTAGATGGTGTAATTCTTTATGGAATAGCCACTAAATAGTGTAATTTACACAGAACAGCCACTGGGTGGTGTAATTTTGCACGGAATAGCCGCTAGATTGTGTGTGATTAACATAAACAGCTTCTAGGTGGTGTAATTTATACAAAACAGCCACTAGGTGGTGTAATGTACACAGAACTGCAAATAGATGGTGTAATTTACATAAAACTGCCACTAGATGGTGTAATTTACATAGAACAGCCACTAGATGGTGTAATTTACATAGAACAGCCACTAGATGGTGTAATTTACATAGAACAGCCACTAGATGGTGTAATTTACATAGAACAGCCACTAGATAGTATAATTACATAGAACAGCCACTAGATAGTATAATTACATAGAACAGCCACTAGATGGTGTAATTTACATAGAACAACCACTAGATGGTGTAATTTACATAGAACAGCCACTAGATAGTATAATTACATAGAACAGCCACTAGATGGTGTAATTTACATAGAACAGCCACTAGATGGTGTAATTTACATAGAACAGCCACTAGATAGTATAATTACATAGAACAGCCACTAGATGGTGTAATTTACATAGAACAACCACTAGATGGTGTAATTTACATAGAACAGCCACTAGATGGTGTAATTTACATAGAACAGCCACTAGATAGTATAATTACATAGAACAGCCACTAGATGGTGTAATTTACATAGAACAGCCACTAGATGGTGTAATTTACATAGAACAGCCACTAGATGGTATAATTACATAGAACAGCCACTAGATGGTGTAATTTACATAGAACAGCCACTAGATAGTATAATTACATAGAACAGCCACTAGATGGTGTAATTTACATAGAACAGCCACTAGATGGTATAATTACATAGAACAGCCACTAGATGGTGTAATTTTCATGGAATAGCCGCTAGGATTGTGTGTAATTGACATAAACAGACACTAGATGGTATAATTTTCATGGAATAGCTGCTAGATTGTGTGTATTTTACACAACACAGCCACTAGGTGGCATCTCCTTCCTAAAACCTTGTACAATCTCAATAATTTTCATAGATTAGATTTAGATTATGTTTTTGCCCCCTGTGGTCATAACCAATTTCCACATAGATTTTCCCTTGTGGTCCACAAAAAAAAAAAAACTGTTATATGTTCCTCAGTACCTCGTCCTGATCATGTACATGATCTTTTCCAACTTGTCAAAGGGAAGGGGCGTGTCTATCTCTTGCCTGCACTGTGATGACTCCTCCCCCTCCCTCACTCTGCCTACAGCTTTTGCAAAACTACAACTCCAAGCATGCCCAGATATCCTATGACTGTCCAGGCATGCTTGGAGTTGTAGTTTTACAACAGCTGGAGGCACATGTTTGGTAAAACTCTGTGTTACAGCAGTGTTGTGCAGGCTGTGTTCCTCCTGCAGCCTTGTCAATCATCCATCTCGTGTCCATGACCCTTGGACACCCTCATGCTGCTTTGGGACTCATCAGTGTCCCAGGAGGTGTGGGGTCCCCTAGTGGTGGGATTTTCAAAGGCAGTTTTCTTTAATAAAAAGTAATTTTTTTTTATTTTTTATTAAAGAAGTATATTAGAAAAACGATTGTCTTGCCAAGATCTACAACATATAACAAGTTTTTATATCTGACAGTGCCCATTTAAAAATGTCCAATATTTCACTATATTATTCTCTCTCTCTGCGGCTGAGCGACCATTACTGTAATATCCAGGGGAGATGTCCGGCCATAGAACTGACAATTTACTCACATTATGCTTTATATATATATATATATATATATATATATATATATATATATATATTCGTGCCATCCACCTGACAACACTTCCTGTCCTGGCACAGTGATCATTGGAGCACTGAACCAAAGGATAACAAATTAAAACTCAGATATTAAAATAGAGATAAATGGTGCTATACAGAGCTGTTTAGTGGTGCCCCCTGCTGTCCGGTCTATCATTCCCTCCTTTACACAACTGGTCATTAATGTTTATGGGGATGCGGCTGCCATGAAGAGGAGCGCAGGTCTGGGAAGATCATCTTGTGGCTGGAGGGGCTGTGACAGTCAATGTACTTAGCCAGCAACATGGCCGCCTCTGGGCCACTGCCATTGTTCAGTGATGAAGAACTGTAGGGGGCAACATATTATATCCATGTCTAATCTTACTATTGCGTTGTCTCATAATATTAGGGAGAGAAAGGAGAGAAAGAGCAGAGAGACAGACAAGAGAGAGAGACAGAGCAGAGTGAGAGAGAGAGAAGGGTCAGGCAGAGAGAGAAGAGATATGAAAGAGAGAAGAGTGAGTGAGGAGAGAGTTGAGAGAGCAAAGAGAGCAGAGAAAGAGAGAGAAGAGAAATGAAAGAGACAGAGCAGAGAGACAGACGAGATAGAGCAGAGTGAGAGAGGAGAAAGAGGGAAGGGGCAGGGAGAGAAGAGATATGACAGAGAAGAGAGAGAAGAGCAGGTAGTAGAAAGAACAGAATAAGAGAAGACAGTGACAGAGAGAGCAAAGAGGAAAGAAAGTAAGAAAGAGCAGAGGAAAGAGCGCAGCTAGGACAGAGGAGAGAGAGCAGATAGGACAGAGAAGAGAGCAGATAGGACAGAGGAGAGAGCGGATAGGACAGAGGAGAGAGAGCGGATAGGACAGAGGAGAGAGAGCGGATAGGACAGAGGAGAGAGAGCGGATAGGACAGAGGAGAGAGAGCAGATAGGACAGAGGAGAGAGAGCAGATAGGACAGAGTAGAGAGCAGATAGGACAGATGAGAGAGAGCAGATAGGACAGAGGAGAGAGCAGATAGGACAGAGGAGAGAGCAGATAGGACAGAGGAGAGAGAGCAGATAGGACAGAGTAGAGAGCAGATAGGACAGATGAGAGAGAGCAGATAGGACAGAGGAGAGAGCAGATAGGACAGAGTAGAGAGCAGATAGGACAGATGAGAGAGAGCAGATAGGACAGAGGAGAGAGCAGATAGGACAGAGTAGAGAGCAGATAGGACAGATGAGAGAGAGCAGATAGGACAGAGGAGAGAGCAGCTAGGACAGAGGAGAGAGCAGCTAGGACAGAGGAGAGAGAGCAGATAGGACAGAGGAGAGAGAGAGAAGATAGGACAGAGGAGAGAGAGAAGATAGGACAGAGGAGAGAGAGCAGATAGGATAGAGGAAGAGCAGATAGGACAGAGGAGAGAGAGCAGATAGGACAGAGGAGAGAGAGCAGATAGGACAGAGGAGAGAGCAGATAGGACAGAGGAGAGAGCAGATAGGACAGAGGAGAGAGAGCAGATAGGACAGAGGAGAGAACAGCTAGGACAGAGGAGAGAGCAGCTAGGACAGAGGAGAGAGCAGCTAGGACAGAGGAGAGAGCAGATAGGACAGAGGAGAGAGAGAAGATAGGACAGATGAGAGAGAGAAGATAGGACAGAGGAGAGAGAGCAGATAGGATAGAGGAGAGAGAGCAGATAGGACAGAGGAGAGAGAGCAGATAGGACAGAGGAGAGAGAGCAGATAGGACAGAGGAGAGAGCAGATAGGAGAGAGAGCAGATAGGACAGAGGAGAGAGCAGATAGGACAGAGGAGAGAGCGCAGATAGGACAGAGGAGAGAGAGCAGATAGGACAGAGGAGAGAGCGCAGATAGGACAGAGGAGAGAGCAGATAGGACAGAGGAGAGAGCAGATAGGACAGAGGAGAGAGAGCAGATAGGACAGAGGAGAGAGCAGATAGGACAGAGGAGAGAACGCAGATAGGACAGAGGAGAGAGCGCAGACAGGACAGAGGAGAGAGAGCAGATAGGACAGAGGAGAGAGCGCAGATAGGACAGAGGAGAGAGCAGATAGGACAGAGGAGAGAGCAGATAGGACAGAGGAGAGAGCGCAGATAGGACAGAGGAGAGAGCAGATAGGACAGAGGAGAGAGCGCAGATAGGACAGAGGAGAGAGCAGATAGGACAGAGGAGAGAGCAGATAGGACAGAGGAGAGAGAGCAGATAGGATAGAGGAGAGAGAGCAGATAGGACAGAGGAGAGAGAGCAGATAGGACAGAGGAGAGAGCGCAGATAGGACAGAGGAGAGAGAGCAGATAGGACAGAGGAGAGAGCGCAGATAGGACAGAGGAGAGAGCAGATAGGACAGAGGAGAGAGCAGATAGGACAGAGGAGAGAGAGCAGATAGGACAGAGGAGAGAGCAGATAGGACAGAGGAGAGAGCGCAGATAGGACAGAGGAGAGAGCGCAGATAGGACAGAGGAGAGAGCAGCTAGGACAGAGGAGAGAGAGAAGATAGGACAGAGGAGAGAGAGAAGATAGGACAGAGGAGAGAGAGCAGATAGGATAGAGGAGAGAGAGCAGATAGGACAGAGGAGAGAGAGCAGATAGGACAGAGGAGAGAGAGCAGATAGGACAGAGGAGAGAGCAGATAGGACAGAGGAGAGAGAGCAGATAGGACAGAGGAGAGAGTGCAGATAGGACAGAGAAGAGAGCAGATAGGACAGAGGAGAGAGAGCAGATAGGACAGAGGAGAGAGCGCAGATAGGACAGAGGAGAGAGAGCAGATAGGACAGAGGAGAGAGCGCAGATAGGACAGAGGAGAGAGCAGATAGGACAGAGGAGAGAGAGCAGATAGGACAGAGGAGAGAGCAGATAGGACAGAGGAGAGAGCGCAGATAGGACAGAGGAGAGAGCGCAGATAGGACAGAGGAGAGAGCAGATAGGACAGAGGAGAGAGCAGATAGGACAGAGGAGAGAGAGAAGATAGGACAGAGGAGAGAACGCAGATAGGACAGAGGAGAGAGCGCAGACAGGACAGAGGAGAGAACGCAGATAGGACAGAGGAGAGAGAGCAGATAGGACAGAGGAGAGAGAGCAGATAGGACAGAGGAGAGAGCAGATAGGACAGAGGAGAGAGAGCAGATAGGACAGAGGAGAGAGAGCAGATAGGATAGAGGAGAGAGAGCAGATAGGACAGAGGAGAGAGCAGATAGGACAGAGGAGAGAGCAGATAGGACAGAGGAGAGAGAGAAGATAGGACAGAGGAGAGAACGCAGATAGGACAGAGGAGAGAACGCAGATAGGACAGAGGAGAGAGCGCAGACAGGACAGAGGAGAGAACGCAGATAGGACAGAGGAGAGAGAGCAGATAGGACAGAGGAGAGAGCAGATAGGACAGAGGAGAGAACACAGATAGGACAGAGGAAAGAGAGCAGATAGGACAGAGGTCAGAGCGCCATCTCTGCTTCTTTCGCTGCTCCTCCTTTTGTCTCCTGCCATGCGCTCAGGTTCATTACTGGGAACAGCTGGGTCTCACCTTCTCCTCACACCCTCCGAGGGGGAGAGAACGTCACACCGAGGGATTCCCAGCAATGATGAGACATGAGAAAAATCTTGTGGGGCCACATTTAATTTCTTCCCAATGTCCCGCATCTGCTCTAAAGACAAAAAGATGTAACCAGCCCCTGGAGAGGATGGGGACTGTAGTGCTGCATGCTGGGACTAAACACATGAAATATATATATATATATATATATATATATATATATATACATAACTATATACAAATAGAGCAGATCTCTTATTGTATCCAGATATTCCACCAATAGATACAATGTAGGAGAAGCATGTAGCTTTGTTTTTTCCCACTCCTGCTGGGAGACATATGGCCATGTGTTCCCCGCTCCCCGTTTTCAGGATTTTTTACATTAATAAACACTGGCAAACATCAAAGATGAAAGTGTTGATGACTGGCGAGGACGGGAGAAAAACGCCATAGCTGGAAACCATATGCCGGCACTGAATGCCAATTATCACCGAGGCTCCTGCCAACCTCCATCATGTGTGCATTGTTCTACAGTCACTCTGCATACAATTCTTTTAGCGGAACCCTAACCCTATAATTGGGAACTCGAACCCTATAAATGGTTACTATAATTTAACCATTTGCTGTCACCAAATTCCACCACACCACACCATAGAATATAATGGGATGAACTAGAAGGCTCTGATAAATCTGTACAGCAGTGTTTTTCAAACAGTGTGGCTCCAGCTGTTGCAAAACAACAATTCCCAGCATGCCTAGACAGCCTTGGGCAGTCTGGGCATTCTGGGAGTTGTAGTTTAGCAACAGCCGGAGACAACCTATGTAAAAAACACTGCTGTACACTGTGGCTGATACAATACTATACTGTATGTAACCCATATGTCCCTGTCATGTAAATAATGCATGTAAAACCCTTTAAATGGGCACTGTCATGAAATAAAAAAATTGATATGATGTAGTACTTAAGTACTGCAACATATCCCTAATATACTTTAATTAAAAAAAAAGTGATTTTAAACCAGTTTAAAATCACTTTTAAATTCGTCCACTAGGGGTCTCCCTCCTAGTGGCCGAATGCATTCGGCAGTGACGTCACTACAGAATTTCGATTCATTTAAGCCTGGCAATGAGTCGAAATTCAGTCACTGCGGTGCTCGCTCCCGCCTGTCAATCAAACAGGCGAGAGCGAGCATGCTGATAGCTGGGGCTGCGCGCATTGGCCAGCTCCACTGGCCTCGCGCGTGGCCCCGCCAGCCCCCGTTACCCTGTCCGGAGGCAGCGAGCGCACTCATTGCTGCGCTGATCCTCCGGATGGGTAAATCTGCTCTCTGCACTAGAGGAATGGGGTGGGGGAAGCGGGGTTCAGGGGAGCGCCGCCGCTCAGCACTAGAGGCATGGTGGCGGGGAGCGCAGCCGATGCTCAGCACTAGAGGCTGGGGGGGGGAGCGGGAGCGGAGTAGCACTGCTGCGCTAACAAAGTTATTGTTTTCACCACAGGGTGCCTCCAGCTGTTTCACCACTACAACTCCCAGAATGCCCTGACAGCCAGTAGATCTCAGGGCAAGCTGGGAGTTGTAGTGGTGAAACAGCTGGAGGCACCCTGTATAGTGAACTAAGGGCGGAAGTGTCGGCCCCAGCAGGCATCAGTGACGTCATGCCTGCTGGGGAAGTCTGCCTGGTAGTGAGTACACTACCAGGCAGACAAAAAGCCATTTTAACATAGTAAAAAAAAAAATGTAAAGGCAAGGAGGGGGTTAGGGATAGATGGGCAATAGGCAGGGACAGAAAGAAAAAAAATGGATGGTGGAAGCTACCCTTTAAGAATGAGAGTTTTAGTGTTCTTTTGCTGCTCCCACGTGTATGTCAGTTGTGCTGTGTTATGTCCTGACTTGTTTGTATGTAAACCAATGTATAGCTATACTTATCTGTTGTCACTAGATGTCACTGTTTTGCAGAAACTAGGTTATAAAAAGAGCTGATGGCAGGAAGTAAGGCAGTGTGTGGCAAATCCACAAATCCACTCATATGTCCATATGTACAACTGGTATAAATCGCCTGTAGTGATATGGACCATGCTGGTATAACCTGGGTATATACTGTATATAATATATATGTACAGCTGGTATAAGTTATATATCTCCTGTATATAGTGATATGGACCATGCTGGTATAACCTGGGTATATACTGTATAAAAAATATATGTACAGCTGGTATATAATAATGTGAGTATCTGTTAATGGGTTGTGTCTGGTGTTGCAACTAAGCTCCACTGAAGGCAATAGTGTTAAGCCGCAATGCCAGACATAACCTGTTGACAGGTGTGGCGCTGTTATTAGTTGAAATGGCCCATTATAAACCTCACCTTGTTTTCTTATCCTATTTCTCTGTTGCACTCCTTTTCCCACTGTGACGTCAGGGTCTGTAAACATCTAAAGTCCACGCACCCTCTCTGTCTAAACAGATCAAATGAAGAGTAAAATAAATATATATGTATCTGTGTGCTAGCAGTGTGCTGCTGTATTCTCCTGTTTATGTATATTTAGCCTAGCAGCGTGCACCTGTATGACGGATCCATGCAGTAGTTTTGTATCATTATGTGCTGGCCAACTTATCCCTTTTTGTGTTATACATATGGGGGAGTGGCTACCTCTATGTTGGCTCCTGAACCCCACCCATCTTACAAGGTGCTGGATGTTCCAGACCTTACAAGCCTGGTAACTGATTGCACGGAGGCACATTCACAGTGTAGGGTCCGTCCCAATGAGGTCACCTTTTCGTGGTGGGATGGTCCAAACTATTTGGCCAAATGGTGAGCAAAGCACCTCAATTTTTTCACTTTTTTCATTGTAGCAATATAGCATTTCATGTTTTATCTATCTTTGTGCTAGCAGTGTGCTGCTGTATTCTCCTGTTCATACATATATGCTTTTTTCCTTAAATTTTATCTTTTGCCTATATGATTTCCATGATGTCACCACCATAGATAAAGCTGTGAATACCGCACTGACTTTGATGCCCCCTGCCCAGCTGGACTGACAGTATGTGACCATTGATATATGGTTTGTTGGCGATCATTAAAGGAAAGATCTAATATCCTGTCCTCTTTCTTCGTCTTCCATCTTTTGTTAATTTCTTTTATATTTTTCTTTCTTGCTCTAACACTGGCACAGCTGGCTTCAAAAGCAACCTGCAGAGACTAGAGAAAAGGCCCTTTCCCCCGAGCTTATGCCTCTCACCCCCGCCTGAATGGAAAACGTATTGAAATTGGTGTCCGAACCTTCATACAGACCTGGTATGTTGTGTAATCGGATTAAAGGAGCACCTCCACTCTCCCCTCAGGCCTCCGCCAAGATGGCAGCTCAGGCTGTGTCTGCATTGCTATGAGTAAATGATCACACTCCGCTATATAAAATGAAAATGAAGATAGGGGGGTTGTGGTTTTCCCAGTCTTTGCACAAAATGTATTATGGTACACACAGGAAACATCCAACATTTTTCACGCACAACACACATCTTAAATGGTCATGGTCAGATCCAAAAACTTTTTATATGTTGTTACTGATGAAAATTAAAGACCTTTTGTAATATGGTTGTTTAAATTTTTTTTAATATTGTAAGAAAATGGCTTCTGAATATCCCACCACTAGGGGTCCCCATACCTACTGGGGCACTAACCAGTCCTGCAGCAGCATCAGGCTTGTCATGGACAAGAGATGAGTCATGAACAAGGCTGCATGAGCAGACACACCAATCACCTCCCACTACCACAAGGGAGGGACACGCCCCCTCCCACCACACACCAATCAACTCATACCACCACAAGGAGGAACACACCCCTTTTCCCTGAGAGGATTTCTAACTCTGTGAGCTAATGAAAAGAGGTATTTCTATAACAAATATAGATGATAGAGGCATAAAAATTTGACATACATGGTCAGGATTAGGTACTGAGTAACATATTAATTTTCTTGTGGCATCTGACAGGTACGCTTTGAGTGTTCCGTGCTTAATCATAGTATGTATACTCAGGAAACCTCTGACGCATTTTGTGCTTAATCATAGAATGTACACATAGGAAGCACTAGGAAACTTAGGACAAGGGTGGTGCTGTTTCTGAAAGAAGTACTATTATTATTTGATGTGTGGGCAGTGTGGGTCTTTTATGGTTGTAGTTGAGGGGGGTTTGTGGTTCCCTGTCCACTCCTGTTACTAATAGCTCCTTGAGTTGGCTGGATTCGGAGAAGCCTCTGATCCCGGCTGTTTAACCTTTTGATTGCAGCATTTCATGAAAGAAATAAAAAACATATTGGCATCAATTTACTATTTTGAACCCGACCTGCTTTTATCAGGTTGTGCGCCAAAATATGGCACAGTGCGGCGCAATATGGAGCACCACAATTTATGTCGCAATGTTCCAAAATAAACCTACAATCTACATCTCAAAAAGGGGTATTGTTACGCCTAGCGCTCCGGGTCCCCGCTCCTCCCCGGAGCGCTCACGGCGTCTTTCTCCCTGCAGCGCCCCGGTCAGTCCCGCTGACCGGGAGCGCTGCACTGTCATGGCCGTTGGGGATGCGATTCGCACAGCGGGACGCGCCCGCTCGCGAATCGCATCCCAGGTCACTTACCCGTCCCGGTCCCCTGCTGTCATGTGCTGGCGCGCGCGGCTCCGCTCTCTAGGGCGCGCGCGCGCCAGCTCTCTGAGACTTAAAGGGCCAGTGCACCAATGATTGGTGCCTGGCCCAATTAGCCTAATTGGCTTCCACCTGGTCCCTGACTATATCTGACCTCCTCCCATGCACTCCCTTGCCGGATCTTGTTGCCTTGTGCCAGTGAAAGCGTTTAGTGTGTCCAAAGCCTGTGTACCTGAACTTCTACTACCCATCCTGACTACGAACCTTGCCGCCTGCCCCCGACCTTCTGCTACGTCTGACCTTGCCTCTGCCTAGTCCTTCTGTCCCACGCCTTCTCAGCAGTCAGCGAGGTAGAGCCGTTGCTAGTGGATACGACCTGGTTGCTACTGCCGCAGCAAGACCATCCCGCTTTGCGGCGGGCTCTGGTGAAAACCAGTAGCCTCTTAGAACCGGTCCACTAGCACGGTCCACGCCAATCCCTCGCTGACACAGAGGATCCACTACCTGGAAGCCGAATCGTGACAGTAGATCCGGCCATGGATCCCGCTGAGGTGCCGCTGCCAAGTCTCGCTGATCTTCCCACGGTGGTCGCTCAGCAATCGCAGCAGATTGCCCAACAAGGACAGCAGCTGTCGCAGTTGACCGCTATGTTACAGCAACTTCTGCCTCTGCTACAGCAGCAACCATCTCCTCCGCCAGCTCCTGCACCTCCTCCGCAGCGAGTGGCCGCTCCTAACCTACGCTTGTCCCTGCCGGACAAATTTGATGGGGACTCTAAACTCTGCCGTGGATTTTTGTCTCAGTGTTCCCTGCATATGGAGATGTTGTCGGACTTGTTTCCTACAGAACGGTCTAAGGTGGCGTTCGTAGTAAGCCTTCTTTCAGGAAAGGCCTTGTCTTGGGCCACACCGCTCTGGGACCGCAATGATCCTGCCACAGCCACAGTCCAGTCCTTCTTCGCTGAAGTCCGAAGTGTCTTCGAGGAACCTGCCCGAGCCTCTTCTGCTGAGACTGCCTTGCTGAACCTGGTCCAGGGTAATTCTTCCGTTGGCGAGTACGCCATACAATTCCGTACTCTTGCTTCTGAACTATCCTGGAATAATGAGGCTCTCTGCGCGACCTTTAAAAAAGGCCTATCCAGTCGCATCAAGGATGTGCTGGCCGCACGAGAGATTCCTGCCAACCTCCAAGAACTCATCCATTTGGCTACCCGCATTGACATGCGTTTTTCTGAGCGACACCAAGAGCACCGCCAGGAAAAAGACTTAGATCTCTGGGCACCTCTCCCACAGCATCCTTTGCAGTCTTCGCCTGGGCCTCCCGCCGAGGAGGCCATGCAAGTGGATCGGTCTCGCCTGACCCAGGAAGAGAGGAATCGCCGTAGAGAAGAAAATCTCTGTCTGTACTGTGCCAGTACTGAGCATTTCTTGGTGGATTGCCCTATCCGTCCTCCACGCCTGGGAAACGCACGCACGCACCCAGCTCACGTGGGTGTTGCATCTTTTGGTTCTAAGTCTTCTTCTCCACGTCTCACGGTGCCCGTGCGGATTTCTTCTACAGCCAACTCCTCCCTCTCAGCCGTGGCCTGCTTGGACTCTGGTGCCTCTGGAAATTTTATTTTGGAGTCGTTTGTTAATAAATTCAGCATCCCGGTGACCCGTCTCGTCAAGCCGCTCTACATTTCCGCGGTCAACGGAGCCAGATTGGACTGCACCGTGCGTTACCGCACAGAGCCCCTCCTCATGTCTATTGGACCCCACCTTGAGAGGATTGAGTTCTTCATTCTCCCCAACTGTACCTCTGAGGTCCTCCTCGGTCTGCCTTGGCTCCGGCTTCATTCCCCCACCATTGATTGGACCACCGGGGAGATCAGGAACTGGGACTCTGCCTGCCACAGGAAGTGCCTCTCCCCCCCTCCCAGTCCCGTCAGGCAAGCCTCTGCCTCCCCATGGCCCCCGTCCTGGTGTCACACTGCCCCGTGCCAGGCCTCGCCCTCTGCCCTCCCTCCCCATTCCCACTCCTGCTGTACTGCCTGCCGTTGAGGAAACCCTCCATTCTTTCCCGGTGTCCTCATCCCAGGGGAGGCAGTTACCGGACAAAGAGAAGGGGAGACCTAAGGGGGGGGGTACTGTTACGCCTAGCGCTCCGGGTCCCCGCTCCTCCCCGGAGCGCTCACGGCGTCTTTCTCCCTGCAGCGCCCCGGTCAGTCCCGCTGACCGGGAGCGCTGCACTGTCATGGCCGTTGGGGATGCGATTCGCACAGCGGGACGCGCCCGCTCGCGAATCGCATCCCAGGTCACTTACCCGTCCCGGTCCCCTGCTGTCATGTGCTGGCGCGCGCGGCTCCGCTCTCTAGGGCGCGCGCGCGCCAGCTCTCTGAGACTTAAAGGGCCAGTGCACCAATGATTGGTGCCTGGCCCAATTAGCCTAATTGGCTTCCACCTGGTCCCTGACTATATCTGACCTCCTCCCATGCACTCCCTTGCCGGATCTTGTTGCCTTGTGCCAGTGAAAGCGTTTAGTGTGTCCAAAGCCTGTGTACCTGAACTTCTACTACCCATCCTGACTACGAACCTTGCCGCCTGCCCCCGACCTTCTGCTACGTCTGACCTTGCCTCTGCCTAGTCCTTCTGTCCCACGCCTTCTCAGCAGTCAGCGAGGTAGAGCCGTTGCTAGTGGATACGACCTGGTTGCTACTGCCGCAGCAAGACCATCCCGCTTTGCGGCGGGCTCTGGTGAAAACCAGTAGCCTCTTAGAACCGGTCCACTAGCACGGTCCACGCCAATCCCTCGCTGACACAGAGGATCCACTACCTGGAAGCCGAATCGTGACAGGTATGCTCTCGAAAACACAACCTATGTATTATTAAAGTCACACAAAATCCTGTAAATAAATGGCTGCACATTCCTACCAAGAAAAACCTGCTCAGAAAACAGTCCCGACCTCTGAATCCCAATCATAAGGTGATTTTAGTACTTGCTGGCAGAACTGGGTATTTCCTGTTGGATTTCGTTCTCTAAACTACATGTCCCACAGTTCATGCTTGAAAGTTTGAGATTACTTTCCTTCCTCTCACACATCAGCCACCCAACCCATTGAAACACAGTGTTCTCTAACAAGGGGGCCTACAACTGTTGCAAAATTGAAGCAGGATAGGCTCCCTCTGATCACCTGATTAGTGATGTCAGGTCTCGACGCACTGCAACCTTGGAAATCCCCAGAGATGAGTAATTTTGTGGGCTGATAAAAATAAATATTGGGTCGATATTCACAGAAGAATTGTGAGACCAGCATCACACACAGGTACAGACACTATATTATGAACGACACTAACTTTACTGCCCCTGTAGCATAGTCAAATAAAAAAAATTCCTGGAATACACCTTTAATTCTTCAAGTTCTTTAAAGGGGTACAATGGCGCGACCCCTCCTATAGGTTTGCATTGAGGGGTGGAGCCGTGACGTCACAATGCTCCGTCCCCGTGATCGACAGTAATCAGACCCGGAGCGAACACGCTCCGTGGACTGATTTTAATGGGGTGCGGCGTGCAAGATCGTGGGGGTCCCCAGCGGCGGGACCCCCGCGATCAGGCATCTTATCCCCTATCCTTTGGATAGGGGATAAGATGTTAAGCGCTGGAGTACCCCTTTAATTAAACAAATTATTAAGTGTGAAATGTGAACAATTAAAAAAAATAAACATACATTTTTTTTTTTTAAATAACCCCAAACATATGCCTCGTACAGCCACAATACCAGGGGCGGACTGACACCCCTCAGACCCCCCCCCCCCCGGACCAAATAAAGCAAGGGCCCCCAGCAAGACTCCACCCCTGGCCCCACCTCTGCCAGCCCCTATTCAAGCCCAGTATGAATATTTGCCATAGAAAGGAATAGGGGGTGCAGTGCGCTTGTGGCTATGGTGTACTTTGAAGGATGGCAATGCCAATCACCTTTACTCCACCAAGCGCTTAAAAACACTGAACTATCCTCCTCCTTTTTATGCCAACTTGGGATCTTTCTTTTTATTTTTTTAAATCAACTGATGCCAGAAAGTTAAACAGATTTTTAAATTACTTCTATTAAAAATTCTTAATCCTTCCAGTACTTATTAGCGGCTGTATACTACAGAGGAAATTCTTTTATTTTTGGATTTCTTTTCTGTCACGACCACAGTGCTCTCTGCTGACACCTCTGTCCATTTCAGGAAACGTCCAGAGCAGCATATGCTTGCTATGGGGAATTTCTCCTTCTCTGGACAGTACCTAAAAATGGAGGTGTCAGCAGAGAGCACTGTGGTCGTTACAGAAAAGAAATCCAAAAAGAAAATAATTTCCTCTGTAGTATAAAGCCGCTAACAAATACTGGAAGGATAAATATTTTTTAATAGAAATAATTTACAAATCTGTTTCACTCTCTGGCACCAGTTGTTTAAAAAAAAAAAAAAAAAGTTTTCCAGCGGAGTACCTGCCTTTCACCGCTCACTACATGATGGCACATATATATAACTATAAATATATATAACTCATTTCTGACTGTGCCATCATTTAGTGAGTGGTGAAAGGCAGGTAGAAAATAGCAACTGGTCCATTTATAAGCCGCACACTTTACCTTTCTTTCTCTCTGCTTGGGTGAGGCTGAGGCCTCTTAGATTTATTACAGCACAGCAGCACAGAGTATTTCTGGAGGGAAATGTACTGAGGCCGACTGTCTGCTTCACTACAGTTCCTGCCAGAATTACTCTGTGCTGCTGGGAAGCCTACTCCATCTCCTACCTCCTTTCACCGCCCCCTACATAATGGCACAGTCAGAGATAGAAGTTATATTTCACATGTAACTTATGTCTTAGACTGTGCCATCATGTAGGGAGCAGTGAAAGGCAGGTAGAAGATACATACAACTATACAATTCATAAGCCACCCACCTGCCTGCCTAGGCCAGCTTGTTTTTGGGTCCATGCAGATGTCGACTGAGAAAGCCGGCAGAGAGATCAGGTCACTTCTTCGGCAGGGCTCTGTACACTGAGGACAAGCGGGGCTCTGTACACTGAGGACAAGCAGGAATCTGTACACCGAGGACAAGCGGGGCTCTGTACACCGAGGACAAGCGGGGCTCTGTACACTGAGGACAAGCAGGGCTCTGTACACCGAGGACAAGCAGGGCTCTGTACACCGAGGACAAGCAGGGCTCTGTACACCGAGGACAAGCAGGGCTCTGTACACCGAGGACAAGCAGGGCTCTGTACACCGAGGACAAGCAGGGCTCTGTACACCGAGGACAAGCAGGGCTCTGTACACCGAGGACAAGCAGGGCTCTGTACACCGAGGACAAGCAGGGCTCTGTACACCGAGGACAAGCGGGGCTCTGTACACCGAGGACAAGCAGGGCTCTGTACACTGAGGACAAGCGGGGCTCTGTACACTGAGGACAAGCAGGGCTCTGTACACTGAGGACAAGCGGGGCTCTGTACACTGAGGACAAGCAGGGCTCTGTACACTGAGGACAAGCGGGGCTCTGTACACTGAGGACAAGCGGGGCTCTGTACACTGAGGACAAGCAGGGCTCTGTACACTGAGGACAAGCGGGGCTCTGTACACTGAGGACAAGCAAGGCTCTGTACAATGAGGACCACAATTTTGGTTCTCAAGTCCTCAGACAGTTCTCTTCTCCTCTTTCTGTTGTCCATGCTTAGTGTGGCACACACAGACACACAATGCAAAGACTAAGCGAACTTCTCTCCTTTTTATCTGCTTTCAGGTGTGATTTTTTTTTTTTATTGCCCACACCCATTACTTGCCCCAGGTGAGTATAAAGGAGCATCACATGCTTGAAACAATCTTATTTTTCCACACTTTTGAAAGGGTGCCAATAATTTTGTCCAGCCTATTTTTGGAGTTTGGTGACATTATGTCCATTTGCTTTTTTTTCCCTTTCCTTTTTGGTTTAGTTCCAATACACACAAAGGGAATAAACATGTGTATAGAAAAACATGTGTTACTGCAATCCTTCTCTGTGAGAAATACCTTTTCTGTGAGAAATTTCAGGGGTGTCAACATTTACGGCCATGACTGTATATTTTGCTTATTTTTTATATTGACCATTTTAGATGGATTTCTATGCCAACAAAGTGAAGGAAAATTAAAAATCGAAAAAGACAAAAAAAGGATAAAAAAAAATTATAAATTTCTTGCTCATTTTTCAAATTGACTTTTTTTGATGGATTACTATGCCAACAAAGCGTCTGAAACATTAAAAAAAACTGAAAAGCAAAAAAAGTGATAAAATAATAATAAAAATACATTATTTATTTATTGATTCATTTTTATATTGACTATTTTTGATGGATTACTATGCCTTCAATGTGTATAAAAAAAAATTGATAAAAAAATAATTTATTTTTGCTCATTTTTCTTATTGATCATAATGATAAATAAATAATAAAAATAAAAAAAACATTAAAACTAAACATTAAAAAAATTGAAATAATTTTTTATTCACCATTTTAGATGGATAACTATGCCAACAAAGTGTTTGAAAAAAATCTAAAAAGAAAAAAGGTGATAAAAAAAACAAAACAAAAAAAGATTAAAAAATATGTAATTATTTATTTTTGCTAATTTTTTATATTAACCATTTTAGATGGATTACGATGCCAACAAGGTTTAAGAAAAAATAAAAAAGTCTTAAAAGAAAAAAAAAATTATATAAAAAAAGAAAAACTGCTCCTTTTTCCAGCCACCACTGTTTCTGTGAATTATTGGTCGATTGAAAAAGCTCACAATAGGGATGGTGTGAATGACTATAGAGTTTTGTCAAAGGGGGGACAAGGCCCGTGGTCCGGCTTTTCAGGGAGTGAATGGCTTAGTGAGGGTGCAGCGTGCCTTGACCGAGGCCGATTGTATGAGAGGGTCGGCCAGGGGGCTGAAAGGTTCAGTCAGTGAACAAATTACTTCTCCATAGGAGGCGCTGCTCTTCCCGGGTCTGATATAATGATCGCACTTTTCATAAAACAGATGGAGTAACCAACCAAAATAATCCGGCTAACCCCCGGCATTATAGGAAGCCAAGATGGCCAGGTTGGTCCCAGGACCCCTAAAGGTTCCCTCAGCTTGGGTCACTGGACGTCCCCCTATTATAAGGGCTAACACCATTGTCTGAACATATAATCTCTTTACATCCTTGCTCTCCATTTAGCCCGAGCCAACACAATGGGAAGTTTGGTTTGTTTGTTGGATGTAAGACGTCTTTATGAATCTGCGGCGTGTCTGACTAATTACGAGACAGAAACACCTGCCGTCGGCCAGGAACCACACGGGCCAAGAAGAAGACGGGGGCGGCCATCTTGGAACTGGAGAGTCAAGAATTATCTTTCAATAAAATTTCATTAAAAAAAAATAACTTAACTTCTAAAGAGAGTTTTCTGCTAAGCGGGTGTATCTAAGCTGGCCATGCCGGATACTGTCTGCTGAGGTGGTGTAGCTAAGACCATCAATTAGGATACTGTCCACCGAGGTGGTGCATGTAAAAGGGGTACTCCCCTGGAAAACATTTTTCTTTTTTTAAATCAACTGGTGCTAGAAAGATAAACAGATTTGTAATTTACTTCTATTTAAAAATCTGAATCCTTCCAGTAATTATCAGCTGCTGTATGCTCTACAGGAATTCCTTTTCTTTTTGAATTTCTTTTCTGTCTGACCACAGTGCTCAATGCTGACACTTCTGTCCATTATAGGAACTGTCTAGAGTAGGAGCAAATCCCCATAACAAACATGTCCTGCTCCGGACAGTTCCTAGAGGTGTCAGCAGAGAGCACTGTGGTCAGACAGAAAATAAATTAAAAAAGAAAAGAACTTCCTGTGGTGCATACAGCAGCTGATAAGTACTGGAAAGATTAAGATTTTTAAATAGAAGTAAATTACAAATCTGTTTAACTTTCTGGCACCAGATGATTTAAAAAATGTTTTCCAGGGGAGTACCCCTTTAAATCTTATGGATTACTACTCACTGAGCCAGTGTATCAAATAATTTAATATGCGATACTGTGCGCCAAAGTCGGTGTATTTCAATTTACCATGTGTAATACTGCTCGACGAGCCAAGGTATCTAATCCTATCAATTGTTATACTGTTTGTAACTTGGTGTATTCAAGCCCATCATGTTTGACACTATCTGCAGACATGGTGTATCTAAGCCCCTAATGTTTCATACTGTATGCTGAGATAATGTATCCAAGCCTAACATGTGTGATGCTGTATGTTGAGATGGTGTATCTAAGCCCCTAATGTTTCATACTGTATGCTGAGATAATGTATCCAAGCCTAACATGTGTAATGCTGTATGTTGAGATGGTGTATCTAAGCCTATCATAGGAAACTGCTTACTAAGCTAGTGTGTGGTGCGCCAAGGGGTGTGATGTGAGGTGTAAGGAGGCAGATGGCTCCAGGGGTAGGTGGAATTATTCCCTTCTGTCGTGACGCCAAGGCGTGGTTTAGCCGAAACTATCCGAAAGGTTGTACCGCTGATCCTAGGCTAGGCAGGGTCAATAAAGAGTCCAAGGCCAGGTTAAGGATAACTTAACTGAGGTAAGACAGATGGTACAGTCTATGCAGTTCAGCCATATCCCAGAGAGGTGGCCAATGACACAGGGGACCTCACAGGCTTGCTGGGACTTTCAGTGACTTGACAGACTATAATGCAGGCCACAGTGACTATAGATGACTTGACCTGACTTGAGAAGGTGACAGACAATTGAGATGACTTGACTTACTCAGGACCGACTGGTGGCTGCAGTCATTTAGACTTGAGGCCCCAATGGCTGGACACAGGCACTGGAACACTTGACTGCACTGGACCTCAGCAGGAACTCCAGAGCAGAGCTCAAAGAGCATGGAAACCGAGAGATTGCAGCCCCTCCCCTTGTTATATAGGGGGGGCTGTGCAACGAGCCCATAGGTCACTTGAGGAGTCACCTGGTCACTGAAGCCCTCTGGGTGACAATCATGTGGTACAAACATTAAAGGCATACTACACACATAAAACACAACCTATATAGATGGGGGGATACCTCTGCAGGGGGACCCTGAGGACATGCAGGGACTGCCTGACAGGACAGAAGGACAGTACGGGGCCACATCCCGTACTGGGACATCACAAGTGTATCTAGGCCCATCCAACAGAATACTGCCTGCTACACCACAGTATCTAAACCTTTCATGCGTGATGCTGTGTAATTCTGTCTGCTGAGCTAATGTATCTAAGATCATAATATATGATACTGTCTGCAGGGTATCAAAGCTGTGCGGCTTAGCCATTGTATCTAAGCCTAGCATGTGCCATATTGTCTTCTAAGTCTGTATATCTAAGGCTTACATGTGCAATCCTGTGTCTAAACCTAGTTGTGATCTAGTGTATCTAAGCCCATCATATATGATATTATCTGAGCCATTGTATCAAAGCCCACCATGTGTGATACTGTGCTTTGTATCTAAGCCTATCATGTACAATATTAGTATTGTCTGCTGAGTCTGTATATCTAAGCCTATCATGTGCAATTCTGTGCTGCGGAGCCAGTATATCTAAACCTATCTTGTATTATACTGCTTGCTGAGTCAATGTATCTAAACCTATCTTGTATTATACTGCTTGCTGAGTCACTGTATCTAAACCTATAACTAAACCCATCATTTGGGATAATGCTTGCTCATCCAGGGCATCTAAAACTACAATGTTTGATTTGTATTTGCCAATCAGGTGTATCTAAGCCTGGTATGTTTAATAGTGCTAACTAAACCAGTTTATCTAAGCCTACCAGATGGGGTGCCCATAATGTTGGGAGTGCAATGATTGAAGCGGACACAGTGATGTACAGCGTAACAGTCTTCTACTCGATAGGAAATATTCCACAGTACTTGGAGGCGCAATTCCTTGTAATAACAACGCAGTGCAATAGATAATATGGGGAGGTACTACGTAAGTAAAGTGCAGTAGGAAGTGTTTGGGGGTTGTGGACGGTCTAGTCTCCCATCTAGCAGGGAAGGCTGCTGCCTGCCTCATTTCAGCATACAAGGTCCTGACACTGGTATCAGGACTTTGTATGCAGCGGCCAGGGGCGGACGTGGTCCGAAGTAGGGATCGACCGATATCAATTTTTTTAGGGCCGATACGGATAATCGGTGGAGGTTAGGGCCGACAGCCGATAACTTATACCGATATTCCGGTGTAAGTTATCGGCTATTTATCCCCCCTCGACACCGCTGCTGGTAATTGCTTTAAAGCGGCTTTTGCGGTGCCATAGGCCGCCGGCACCACCCGCTTCTCTCCCTACCTGTCAGGGTGGTCCGGGCCATCCATCCTTCCTTCCTGTAGTGTCCGGCGGCATTCCGGGTGGAGGGTGCACCGGTCCGGGCTGTCCTCCTTCTCCGGGGGTCATCTTCTCCACACCGGGCAGGCTCCGGCCTAGTAGCGCAGCATAGACGCCGCTGCGCAGTGACGCCCGTGCGCAGTGACGCCCGTGCGCAGCGACGCACCTGACGTCACGGCGTAGCAGCGTCTATGCAGCACACTAGGCCGGAGCCTGCCCGGAGTGGAGAAGAGGACCCCCGGAGAAGGACAGCCCGTACCGGTGCACCCTCCACCCGGAATGGCGCCGGACACTACAGGAAGGAAGGCTGGATGGCCCGGACCACCCCCATTACGGGTAAGTTTATTTATTTTATTTTTTTGTATTGACTCTGAGGGTGGGGGAGGGGCCCGACCGGTATAGCGGTATGGGCAAAAATCCATACCGGTATACCGCCCAGCACTACGGTGGGGGGTGCGACACGGTGAGTCGGGGGGGCGGTCGCGGTGTGGTGCGGGGGGCAGGGCATTATCGGCTTATCGGCAAGGTAATTGCCGATACCGTTAATGCCTAAAATCGTGATTATCGGCAGATCCCTAGTCCGAAGGGAAAGGATACGTAAGGGAATGGGAGGGGACAGGGAATATTCCCTGTCCCCTCCCATTCCCTTACGTATCCTTTCACTGTCTGGATAAATTCACCACTCACATGTTCCTTGTTATGCCTGATGAAGCTGCTGTAGCAGTGAAACGCGTTGCATGTTGGGAGAATAAACTACCTTTGCACCTTACCTATATGCTTCCATCTGTGTCCTGCGCCACCTGAAAGCCGGTATTCCATTGAAGCCTTTTCCTATATTCCTATATGAGGCACAGTGGGAATTATTGCTATATGAGGGCAAAGTAGGGCATTTTTACCATATGAGACACAGAAGGGCATTATTACTTTATGGGACACAGTGGGGGCACTTTTACTATATGAACCATAGTGGGAGCATTATTACTGAGTAGGAAATGTTTTTTAAGACTGGGAACATAAATGTATCTGTATTAACTGTTCTTTAACACCCTTCATTATCACGTAAATATGGTATGGTTTTTAATTTTTTGTTTTTAGAAATATACATAAACAATATTTTATCAATCTCATTCATGCATCTCAGTCATGTGTTATCATTACATGAACAGGATTATTACTATCTGGGGCACAGGTGGTATTACTATATAGGGCACAGGAGCTCCTTATCCTATATGAGGCAGAGGGGGAATTATTACTATATGGGGCAATGGAGGGCATTCTTACTATATGGAACACAGAAGGGCATTATAACTGTATGGAGCACAGGTGAAATTATTATATAGGGCAGAGGAGCACATTATTCCTATATTAGGCACAGGAAGAATTATTACTATATGAAAGTACTGAAGGGCATTATTACTATATGGGGCACAGAAGGGCATTATTACTATATGGGCAACAGGGGGGGATAATTACCATATAAAAGACAGAGGGAATTATTACTACATGGGGCACAGGAGGGCATACTTTCTATATGGGGCATAGGACTAATTATTACTATATAAGGCACTGGAGCACATTATAATTCCTACATAGGGCAAAGGGTAAATATTACTACATGAGGCAATACACTTAAAATGTATTTGTATCAACCATTCTTCAAAACGTTGTTTTGTTTTTTTTGTCATATTTTTATTTTTAAAAATATACATCGACAATATTATATCGACAACATTCATGGGCTGGTGTTATGTGTCATCATCTTTACATCAATATGTTTCAATACAAATTATTACACTATGATTCATTACAAAATAAATAAATAAAAACCAAAAACAATTAGTATTAGTATGAAATAAATTAATCCTGTTAATATAGAGGAGAATTATAATATCAATATTATTTTGTTACAATTTTTAATTTATTTTTCTTTTTTGGGGGGATTTGGGGGGGGGGGTAGGGGTGTAAAATAAGAAAATTTTTTTTTTTTGTATATTACACATGTACATTATGTCAGTCATGCAACTCTCTTTTTGTATGATGAAAGAAAATTGTTAAAAAAACTAACATTTTGCACACGTTCCAGGAACCCAGAGGCCTTTGCACTGCGGCATGTGACCTGTAATCAGAAAATGAGTGAATGGCTTCTTATTTTCGTTTATTAACAGCCTCCCCTACTATGTTGCCTAATAACACGCCTGTGTACGCTGCTATTTTACGCTTTAAAAAAAAAAAAATGACTATAAAGAAAGGGCGATTAATTCTAGAAATTTTCTCACAGTAAAAAAAAAAAATAAAATAAAAAATTTCTAGGTTCAGCCCCGTGACTCGTAAAAAAAAAAAAAAAAAAGCCGAATTATCACTGAATGATCTGAAATTGCAACCTGACCCATATGGAGGTTTTATAAAGCCCCTTGATGGTTAATTACTCCAGATTGGGCCCCGCTCCCCAGCTCATCCTTCTCATAGTTTCCCATCAGCTGCGGCCCAGCATTGCCGGTGACAGCGTGAGAATTTTTGCGCCCCCCCTCCTCCCTCCAGCACACAGCCCATTGTGTATAGAGACATGTGCATGGAGAGAGGCAGCAGACGGGAGCAGATAATGGAGAGACCTTCATATAATTACACAGAAAATCCAGTCAGCAGATTCCAAGTCATAATTATCATGTAGGTAACCGAGGTGCGGAGAGACCCCCGCCTCCCCCTCCCCCTCCCCCAACCCAGACACTAATACCCCAACATCACTATGTACACCGCGAGTGCTGAGAGTCGTAAGTAATGTGACGGTAGATTTTTAGAAACAACACTTGGTGTATCTAAGCCGGTGGTTTGTGATACTCCCTGCGAATCTTAAACTATGATACAGTATATGGTGCTGCCTGCTGAACTAGAGTATCTAAGCCTCTAGCTACTGATCGGTTTATCTAAACATATTGGTTATTGATTTACTAAAAGTGGAGTGTTTATTCTGGAGTGACTTCAATATCACTCGTCTTTTTTTTCAGGCTTATTTACTATTCTGTCGCACTTGTCGGGTATTTTTGTGTCGCACGTTTTTTTTGTATCGCACTAGTCAATTGTGTCGCACAAACTCCGAGCTAAAGAAATTAGTTGTGTGAGTCAAAATGGTTTAGACTTGTTTGTTTAAAAATGTTTTCATGAAACAAAAGTATTCATGTGTTATAATTGTTCAAACATTACAACAATTCTTGTTTATCAGCTTGGTTGTTAAATCGATTTACCGTATATACTCGAGTATAAGCCGAGTTTTTCAGCACGATTCTTTGTGCTGAAAACGCCCCCCTCGGCTTGTACTCGAGTGAACTCTCCGCCTGTCAATCCCTTCATCAGTGGTCTTCAACCTACGGACCTCCAGATGTTGCAAAACTACTTCGGCCCTGGAGTAGTGACGTTGCCTTGACGACGACGCACAGGGACGCAACGTCCCTGTGCGTGGTCGTCAAGGCAACGTCACTACACCGGGGCCGAAGCGCGGAGAAGAGGCCCCCCTGGTGAAAATGGACAGCCCGCAACGACTAACCATCCCCACCGGATGGTCCCTGCAGCATAGATGGCCCGGACTAGCTCACCCTAACTTCCCGCTGAGGGCAGGTGAGTACAAAACAAAGGGGGGGCTGGATGATGACGAAGGTCGCAGTGGTCTTCAACCTGCGGACCTCCAGAGGTTTCAAAACTACAACACCCAGCATGCCTGGACAGCCGATGGCTGTCTGGGCATGCTGGGAGTTGTAGTTTTGAAACTTCTGGAGGTCCGCAGGTTGAAGACCACTGATGAAGGGATTGACAGGCGGTGATGATGAAGGGGGGGGTATGATGACGAAGGCCGCAGTGGTCTTCAACCTGCGGACCTCCAGAGGTTTCAAAACTACAACTCCCAGCATGCCTGGACAGCCGATGGCTGTCTGGGCATGCTGGGAGTTGTAGTTTTGCAACATCTGGAGGTCCGCAGGTTGAAGACCACTAATGAAGGGATTGAGGGGGGGGGGGATTGAGGGGTGATGATGACGGGGGTCTGGATGATGACGGGGGTCTGGATGATTACATTACTTATAGTCGAATCAATAACTTTTCCTGGGTTTTTGGGGTAAAATTAGGGGCCTCGGCTTATATTCAGGTCGGCTTATACTCAAGTATATACAGTAAACCTAATATTGCAAATGTGTTAAAAAGAAAAAAATATAACGTCCCTTGTGGACTAGAATTAAGACCTTCTTGGACACCCTTCTAGACTGCCCTTTCCCTTGGGGTCCAGAGGTGGCCCTCTTATTCTTGACCTTAGAGCAGGTTCCAATAAAGTCATCTCTTATACTGTACCATATTCTTACAGTAACGCGGACCTCTATTGCCCGTAACTGGAAATCCACTGACGTGTCGGGTCTTCCTGCCATTGTGGCTGTGGTTCACCATAACCTCACCCTTGAAACTATGATAGCCAAGCGATGTGGTGCTAGGGGTCGAATTGCCTTATTGGAACATTGGCTGCAAGCTGTTGGCGCCTCAATTGAAGGGATGTCCTCCCAGTCTCACTGACCTGATAGTCTCTCTACCACTTTCAGATTTTACACTATTCGTGACCGACCACTATTATTTTGATTATTGCTTTCTTGTCTAGCACTGGATCTTATACTTTAGCGTGCTGTTGCTTTGGGACTGTTGTGTTCTACTGTTTTTTGTTTTTTTTGTTACCGTCTCTGTATTTGGCTTCTACTCTCGAAGCTTGTTTGTACTTATTTTGAAATTATAAATAAAGTTTAAAAATATATAAACATTAACAATCATAAAAGCATTCAATATTTAATTCATAAAAGTGTTGAACTGTACAAAATGTTTTCAGGTGATAAAACAAGTTACTTTCACAAAAAACACAACAGTCCCTTGTTAGAAATCGCTCCATTTTTGGAATTTCACTCGGCCTCTTGGCTGTCGGTTATTGTGTGAGGCAAACTCACACTTTTTCTCAAGTGATTTTGGAAGTGCTCGGAGTATTTTTTGTCGGTAAAACGCCCATTTTTGCATAAAACACGCCCATTTCAGAGTGGAAAAAACTCGCTGAGTGTTTTCTAAAGTGTCGGTTGTGCGACTAAAATTTGGTCGAATAAATAGTAGCACAGACGTTGCCACTAAAATTTAGGCGCAATAACCGAGAACAAGAGTCGGTTGGACTTTAGTAAATGAGGGCCATTATGTGTGATACTGCCTCCTGAGCCAATGTATCTAAGCCCATCATGCGTAATACTTAAAGGGGTCTGCAACCATGGGGACCAGACTGCTGGGGCCCCCCATGATAGAACAGAATTCTTAAGGCTTCTGTCTGAATAGGGCAGTAGAGTGGATACTTGACCACTCCATTTATTGTCCACAAGAGTAGCTGACCCGGTCCCAGTGGTCAGATCCCCCCTGTGATTATTATTATTCTTACATAAGGGCACAGGGGGCATTATTCCTATATCTAGCACAGTGAGGGCATTTTTACTATTTGGGAGAACAGGAGGACATTATTACTATATGGAACACTAGGAATTATTACTATATAGGGCACAGAAGGGCATTAATCCTATATATGGCACTGGAGTATTTTTAACTATGTAGAGCACAGGTGGATTTATTACTATATGGGGCACAAGAGGGCATTATTACTGTATGGAGCACAGGTGGAATTATTACAATATAGGGTACAGGTGGAATTATTACAATATAGGGTACAGGTGGAATTATTAATTAATGGGGCAAAAAGAAAATTATTAAATGGGGCAAAGGGGGATTTATTACCACAGTAAGCACTATATAGTGCTGTTATATAGTGTTGTTGTAAAGTGATGTTAAATAGCCATTGTATAGTGCTGTTATCTATTGTCATGATATAGTGCTTTGATATAGTGATGTTGTATAGTGCTGTTATATATGGTTGTTGTATAGTGGTTTTATATAGTGTTGTTTTATAGTGCTGCTATATAGTGTCTTTGTATAGTGCTGTTAAATACTGTCATTGTATACTGCCGTTATAATGTTGTACAGTGCTGTAATTTAGTGTTGCTGTATAGTGTTGTATATTGCTGTTATACAGTGTTGTTGTATGGAGCTGTAATATAGTGTTGTTGTATAGTGCTGTTATATAGTGATGTTATATGGTTCTGTTATATAGTGATGCTATATGGTGTTGTTGTATTGTGCTGTCATATAGTGATGTTATATAGTGTTGTTGTATAGTGATGTTATATAGTGTTGTTATATAGTGCTGTTACATAGTGTTGTTGTATAGTGCTGTTATATAGGGTTGTTGTCTAGTGCTGTCATATAGTGTTGTTGTCTAGTGCTGTCATATAGTGTTGTATAGTGCTGTTATATAGTGTTGTTGTCTAGTGCTGTCATATAGTGTTGTTGTCTAGTGCTGTCATATAGTGTTGCTGTATAGTGCTGTTACATAGTGTTGTTGTATAGTGCTGTTAAATAGTGATGATGTATTGTGCTGTTATATAGTGATGTATTTTGCTGTCATATAGTGATGTTGTATTGTGCTGTCATATAGTGATGTCATAAAATGATGTTGTATAGTGCTGCTATATAGTCATATTATATAGTGTTGTTGTCTAGTGCTGTCATATAGTGATGTATTTTGCTGTCATATAGTGATGTTGTATGGTGTTGTTATACAGTATAGTGCTGTTATATAGTGATATTATATAAGGTTGTTGTCTAGTGCTGTCATATAGTGTTGTTGTATAGTGTTGTTATATAGTGATGATGTATAGTGCTGTCATATAGTGATGTTGTATTTTGCTGTTATATAGTGATGTTGTATGAAGCTGTTATATAGTGTTGTTGTATAGTGCTGTTATATAGTGTTGTATAGTGCTGTTATATAGTGTTGTTGTATAGTTGTGAAATATAGTGTTGTATAGTGATGTTATATAGTGTTGTTGTATAGTGTTGTTGTATAGTGCTGTTATATAGTGTTGTATAGTGCTGTTATATAGTGTTGTTGTATAGTGATGTTATATAGTGCTGTTATATAGTGATGATGTATTGTGCTGTTATAGTGTTGTTATATAGTGTTGTTGAATAGTACTGTTATATAGTGATGATGTATAGTGCTGTTATATAGTGTTGCTGTATAGTGTTGTTATATAGTGATGTTGTATAGTGCTGTTATATAGTGCTGTTATATAGTGTTGTTGTATAGTGCTGTTATATAGTGCTGTTGTATAGTGCTGTTATATAGTGATGATGTATTGTTCTGTTATATAGTGTTGTTGTATAGTGCTCTTATATAGTGATGATGTATTGTGCTGTTATATAGTGTTGTTATATAGTGCTGTTATATAGTGTTGTTGAATAGTACTGTTATATAGTGATGATGTATTGTGCTTTATATAGTGTTGCTGTATAGTGTTGTTATATAGTGATGATGTATTGTGCTGTCATATAGTGATGTTGTATAGTGCTCTTATATAGTGATGATGTATTGTGCTATTATATAGTGTTGTTATATAGTGCTGTTATATAGTGTTGTTGATTAGTACTGTTATATAGTGATAATGTATTGTGCTGTCATAAAGTGATGATGTATTGTGCTGTTATATGGTGTTGCTGTATAGTGATAATGTATTGTGCTGTCATATAGTGATGTTGTATAGTGCTGTTATATAGTGATGATGTATTGTGCTGTTATATAGTTTTGTTATATAGTGCTGTTAAATAGTGATGATGTATTGTGCTGTCATATAGTGATGATGTATTGTGCTGTTATATGGTGTTGCTGTATAGTGATAATGTATTGTGCTGTCATATAGTGATGTTGTATAGTGCTCTTATATAGTGATGATGTATTGTGCTGTTATATAGTGTTGTTATATAGTGCTGTTATATAGTGTTGTTGAATAGTACTGTTATATAGTGATGATGTATTGTGCTTTATATAGTGTTGCTGTATAGTGTTGTTATATAGTGATGATGTATTGTGCTGTCATATAGTGATGTTGTATAGTGCTCTTATATAGTGATGATGTATTGTGCTATTATATAGTGTTGTTATATAGTGCTGTTATATAGTGTTGTTGAATAGTACTGTTATATAGTGATGATGTATTGTGCTGTCATATAGTGATGATGTATTGTGCTGTTATATGGTGTTGCTGTATAGTGATAATGTATTGTGCTGTCATATAGTGATGTTGTATAGTGCTGTAATATAGTGATGATTATATTGTGCTGTTATATAGTGATGTTGTATAGTGCTGTTATATAGTGATGATGTATTGTGCTGTCATATAGTGATGTTGTATAGTGCTGTTATATAGTGTTGTTGTATAGTGCTGTTATATAGTGTTGTTGTATAGTGCTGTTATATAGTGATGATGTATTGTGCTGTCATATAGTGCTGTTATATAGTGATGTTATATAGTGTTGTTGTATAGTGCTGATATATAGTGTTGTTGTATAGTGCTGATATATAGTGTTGTATAGTGATGTTATATAGTGTTGTTGTATAGTGATGTTGTATAGTGCTGTAATATAGTGATGATTATATTGTGCTGTTATATAGTGTTGTTGTATAGTGCTGATATATAGTGTTGTATAGTGATGTTATATAGTGCTGTTATGTAGTGATGTTGTATAGTGCTGTAATATAGTGATGATTATATTGTGCTGTTATATAGTGTTGTTGTATAGTGATGTTATATAGTATTGTTGTATAGTGCTGTCATATAGTGATGATGTATTGTGCTGTCATATAGTGATGTTATATAGTGATGTTGTATAGTGCTGTTATATAGTGTTGCTGTATAGTGCTGTTATATAGTGATGATGTATTGTGCTGTCATATAGTGATGTTATATAATGATGATGTTGTATAGTGCTGTTATATAGTGTTGTTGTATAGTGCTGTTGTATAGTGCTGTTATATAGTGATGATGTATTGTGCTGTTATATATTGATGATGTATAGTGCTGTTATATAGTGATGTTATATAGTGTTGTTGTATAGTGCTGATATATAGTGTTGTTGTATAGTGCTGTTATATAGTGTTGTTGTATAGTGCTGATATATAGTGTTGTTGTATAGTGCTGTTATATAGTGTTGTTGTATAGTGCTGTTATATAGTGATGATGTATTGTGCTGTCATATAGTGATGTTATATAGTGTTGTTGTATAGTGCTGTTATATAGTGATGATGTATTGTGCTGTGATATAGTGCTGTTATATAGTGTTGTTGTATAGTGCTGTTATATAGTGATGATGTATTGTGCTGTCATATAGTGCTGTTATATAGTGTTGTTGTATAGAGCTGTTATATACGGATGATGTATAGTGCTGTCATATAGTGATGTTGTATAGTGTTGTTGTATAGTGCTGTTATATAGTGTTGTTGTATAGTGCTGTTATATAGTGTTGTTGTATAGAGCTGTTATATAGTGATGATGTATTGTGCTGTCATATAGTGATGTTGTATAGTGTTGTTGTATTGTGCTGTTATATAGTGTTGTTGTATAGTGCTGTTATATAGTGTTGTTGTATAGTGCTGTTATATAGTGTTGTTGTATAGTGCTGTTATATAGTGATGATGTATTGTGCTGTCATATAGTGATGTTGTATAGTGCTGTTATATAGTGATGTTGTATAGTGTTGTTGTATTGTGCTGTTATATACGGATGATGTATAGTGCTGTCATATAGTGATGTTGTATAGTGTTGTTGTATAGTGCTGTTATATAGTGTTGTTGTATAGTGCTGTTATATAGTGATGATGTATTGTGCTGTCATATAGTGCTGTTATATAGTGTTGTTGTATAGTGCTGTTATATAGTGTTGTTGTATAGAGCTGTTATATAGTGATGATGTATTGTGCTGTCATATAGTGCTGTTATATAGTGTTGTTGTATAGTGCTGTTATATAGTGTTGTTGTATAGTGCTGTTATATAGTGATGATGTATTGTGCTGTCATATAGTGATGTTGTATAGTGCTGTTATATAGTGATGTTGTATAGTGTTGTTGTATAGTGCTGTTATATAGTGTTGTTGTATAGTGCTGTTATATAGTGATGATGTATTGTGCTGTCATATAGTGCTGTCATATAGTGATGTTGTATAGTGCTGTTAGTAAGTGCAGGACTGTATTCTTCAGGGATACGCTGTTCTATATCCACATTATTTGGGGCAGGCCTGATGTATCTATGAGTACGGGTTTCATGATAAAGTAATATCCATGGACTGTGTACTGATAAAGGGGGTATCTGTGCCTGTGTTCCACAAGTATACACATATAGTATCATTTTGTGTAAACAGCTCCTATGCGGACCTATGTGTCTCCATGGTAACAGACTGCAAACTATGTGTAGTCTGATTCCACAGTCCTTTTTCTCCCTTCTCATTGCTTATTTATGGAGAGAAGCATGACTGCAGGATCGGACCCCACTGAGTGTGTTTGTAGTCGGTTACCATGGACACACATAGTTCTGCATAGGAGCTGCAGACACAGATCACAGGACACTCTAAATCAGTGTTTCCCAATCAGGGTGCCTCCAGCTGTTGCAAAACTACAATTCCCAGCATGCCCGGACAGCCTTTGGCTGTCCGGGCATGCTGGGAGTTGTAGTTTTGCAACAGCTGGAGGCACCCTGGTTGGGAAACACTGGTCTAAATGAAGACTTACATAACTTTCTCTTGTCAGAATACATCTGTCCCTAAGCCCAGTGTAAAGATGTACTGCATGGCCTCCATTGCTGCCCGTGACACCTGTACGGCTTCGGAACAATGGCGTGGGACGATAATGGCGGAAACCATATGTGGGCAGATTACATGAAGGAAGGAGCCGGCTCAGTAACACACAGGGGCGGAGGGGCTGATCCTCCCAACACAAAGTGACCGCTTATGTGGAATGATTCCGTAATAAGCTATTTCCCACAAAGGAACGCCGGTCTCTGTGCTGACGAATAAAGTTATCCAAAAACACGTCTGGTAAACTCCCCCTGTACGAACAAGATACAAAGGTTGTTATATAAGAAACATGTCAGCTCCAACCACAGGAGCAGCTTTAGACACATAGGGGGAGATTTATCAAAACCCGTCTAGAGGAAAAACTACTGAGTTGCCCATAGCAACCAATCAGATCGCTACTTTCAATTTTCAGAGGCCTTTTTAACCCATTAAAGGGGTACTCCGCCCTTAGACATCTTATCCCCTATCCAAAGGACAGATCAAATGTCAGATCGCCGGGGTCCCGCTGCTGGGGACCCCGGGGATCGCTGCTGCAGCACCTCGCTATCAGTACTGCGCAGAGCGAGGGCTGCGCCGGAGCAGCGTGGCGTCATGGCTCCGCCCCTCGTGACGTCACGGCCCGCCCCCGTCAATACAAGTCTGTGGGAGGGGGCGGGCCGGTCATCACGCCCCCTGCCATAGACTTGCATTAAGGGGACGGGCCGTGATGTCATGAGGGGCGGAGCCATGACGCCACGCTGCTCCGGCCCCTGTATCGCCCGTCATTACGCACAGAGCGAACTCGCTCTGTGCTTTAATGATAGCGTGGTGCCGCAGCGGCGATCCCCGGGGTCCCCAGCAGCGGAACCGCGGCGATCTAACATCTTATCCCCTATCCTTTGGATAGGGGATAAGATGCCAGGGGCGGAGTACCCCTTTAAGGACGCAGCCCTTTTTCACCTTAAGGACTGAGCCCTTTTTCGCAATTCTGACCACCGTCATTTTACGCATTAATAACTCTAAAACGCTTTTACCGAAAAATTCTGATTCTGAGATTGTTTTTTCCTGACATATTGTACTTTATTTTGGTGGTAAATTTTCGGCGTTACTTGCATCCTTTTTTGGTGAAAAATCCCCAAATTTCATGAAAATTTGGGAAATTTTGCATTTTTCTAACTTTGAATCTCTCTGCTTGTAAGGAAAATGGATATTCCAAATAAATTTTATATTGATTCACAAATACAATATGTCCACTTTATGTTGGCATCATAAAATGGACATATTTTTACTTTTTGAAAAAATTAGAGAGCAGCAATATTCAAAAATGTCATGAAAATTGCAAAATCTGAAGGGACAGATGTTACAGAACTACAACTCCCAGCATGCCTGGGCAGTCTAGGCATGCTGAGAGTTGTAATTTGGCAACATCTGGAGGGCTACCGTTTGGGTACCACTGTAACAGTGGTCACCAAACTGTGACCCTCCAGATGTTGCAAAACTAAAAACTCCTAGCATGCCCAGACAGCCTTTGGCTGTCTGGGCATGCTGGGAGTTGCAGTTCGGCCTTCCTAGTGGTTGCCACAGTAAAGATCGTTTTACTGCAACTTTCCTTCCCCCCCACCGTTGCCTCCCTACCTGCGCCGTGATCTCCGCTGATGTCTCCAATGATCTGTGGTCCCCACACCATCTTCTTTGCAGGTACCCGGCCTCCATCTTCTCCCCCCATTCTGCCCGACATCCAAGGGTGGGCAGAACGGGGGGTTTCCATGGCAACCCACTGTCCTGCGCTGCCATTGGTCAGAATGAATTTCTGACCAATTGCAGGGGATAGGAGGAGATCACAGCACTGCAACCTCGCTCCTATCCCTCAGGATGATCGGGGCTGTCACTGCAGCTCCGATCATCCCTATTTTACGGGTGTTCGGGTCACCAGAGACCCGATCAGCCCGGAATAGCATAAAATCGCATGTCTGAATTGACATGCGATTTTCTGTGATCGCCGACATGGGGGGGTCTCAGGATCCCCCTCGGTGATGTGCCGGGATGCCTGCTGAATGATTCCAGCAGGCATCCCGGTCCGGTCCCCAACCGGCTAGCGGCGGGGACCGGAATTCCCACGGGCGTATGCATACATTCTACCTCCTTAAGGACTCAGGATGCAGGGCGTAAGCATACGCCCCACGTCCTGAAGAGGTTAAAAATGAAAGTAGCGATCTGATTGGTTGCTATGGGCAACTCAGTAACATTTCCTCTGGACAGGTTTTGATAAATCTCCCACATAAAACATTTATTTACTTTATTTTTTCTGATTTGTAGTACTTCCCATAATCCCCGGCCAGTGAGGGCCTAGGGTTGGCACCTTTCTTGCAAAAAAAAAAAAAAAAAGTACCAGCCATGCTAATTTGCACAATTAATTATATATACGTGACATCACAGGATACACATATGCGGGGGAAATTTTGTCCTATTCTGACCCCTTTAACTTTTTTATTTCTCCTTATTTGGGCCTGTATGAGGGTTCATTTTTTTGTGCCCTGATCTGTTGTTTTTAACAGGACCATTTTTGTTTTGATGGGACTTTTTGATCGCTTTTTTTTTTTTTTAAAGGGGTACTCCGGTGGAAAACTTTTTTTTTTTTACTGTACTGATGCCAGAAAGTTAAACAGATTTGTAAATAATTTCTATTAAAAAATCTTTACCCTTCCAGTACTTTTTAGCAGCTGTGTGCTACAGAGGAAATTCTGTTCTTTTTTATCCACAGTGCTCTCTGCTGACACCTGATGCCCGTATCAGGAACTGACCAGAGCTGGAGAAAATCCCCATTGCAAACCTATGCTGCTCTGGACAGTTCTCGACACGGACAGAGGTGTTAGCAGAGAGCACTGTGGATCTCAAATAGGAAGAGATGGTGCCGGCTATCAGTTGTGAGATTACGGGGCCAAGCCGCGCTGGTCAGTGGAAAACTCTATGCACGTTAATCCAGTGAGGGGTGCTCAGTCCGTATGACAGTGAGACAAAGCAAAATGGGTGCATAAAAGAAGGTAGACGGCACTCACCAACAATCTGGAAACTTATATTTCTTCATGCTGGAGTCACGGGCAGGTCAGAGGATCAGCGGTGGGCAGGGGGCATATCCGGAACGTTTCGTGCGTGTGACGCACTTCCTCAGCCAACGCTCAGCAGAGAGCACTGTGGACAAGACAAAAAAGAAACTCAAAAAGAACAGCATTATTAAAGCCCATGTGCTGCAGATCTATATCTTATCCAATCAATATTCCCAGTTCCTTTACCCACCCATCTGTTGTATTCTGGTGCCCTTTTCCTGCTTTTTTCTGTTTAATTTTCTCTGTGATTTTATGTATTTTTCTAATAAAGTTGGTCTAATTTAAGTTTTCAACATCGGTGTTTTGTGCACTAATTTATTTTCTAATTGGAGTTGCTAATTTGTAGTGCACATTTAGTTAAGTTTTCAGTAAGGTAATATCTTTCGGTGTGCACGTAACTTATATGTCAACTTAAAATATAGGACAGTTAACCTCTTCAGGACGCCAGGCGCATGCATACGCCCTGCATCCCGAGTCCTTAAGAACATGGGGCGTATGCATATGCCCGTGGGAATTCCGGTCCCTTCCGCTAGCCGGTTGGGGACCGGACCGGGATGCTTGCTGAAATGTCGGCAATCGCAGAAAATTGCATGTCAATTCAGACATGCGATTTTCTGCTATTCCAGGCTGATAGGGTCTCTGGTGACCCGATCACCCGGAAAATAGGGATGATCGGATTTGTCAGTGACAGCCCCGATCATCCTGAGGGATAGGAGCGAGGTCGCAGTGCTGCGATCTCCTCCTATCCCCTGCCATTGGTCAGAACTGATTCTGACCAATGGCAGCGCAGGAAAGTGGGTTGCCATGGCAACCCCCCGTTTTGCCCACCCCTGGATGTCGGGCAGAACGGAGGTTGGGAGAAGATGGAGGCCGGTACCTGACCAGAAGATGCGTGGGAACCGAAGATCATCCTGGAGACAGCGGAGATCCCGGCTCAGGTAGGGAAACAACGGTGGGGGGGGGATGAAAGTGAAAGTAAAGCGATCTTTACTGTGGCAACCACTAGGAAGGCAGAACTGTCACTCCCAGCATGTCCAGACAGCCAAAGGCTGTCTGGGCATGCTGGGAGTTGTAGTTTTGCAACATCTGGAGGGTCACAGTTTGGAGACCACTGTTACAGTGGTGCCCAAACAGTAGCCCTCCAGATGTTGCCAAACTACAACTCTCAGCATGCCTAGACTGCCCAGGCATGCTGGGAGTTGTAGTTCTGTAACATCTGTCCCTTCAGATTTTGCAATTTTCATGACATTTTTGAAAATTGCTGCTCTATTTTGAAGCCCTCTAATTTTTCCAAAAAGTAAAAATATGTCCATTTTATGATGCCAACATAAAGCAGACATATTGTATTTGTGAAGAAAAATAAAATTTATTTGGAATATCCATTTTCCTTACAAGCAGAGAGCTTCAAAGCTAGAAAAATGCAAAATTTTCTAAAATTTCATGAAATTTTGGGATTTTTCACCAAAAAAGGATGCAAGTAACGACAAAAATTTACCACCAAAATAAAGTAGAATATGTCACGAAAAAACAATCTCAGAATCAGAATATTCGGTAAAAGCGTTTTAGAGTTATTAATGTGTAAAGCGACGGTGGTCAGAATTGCGAAAAAGGGCTCAGTCCTTAAAGGAGTTCTCCAACTGAAATCTTTTATCCCCCGCTGTGCCCGGGCTGTAAAACTATACATAATAAACTTTCACTTACCTGCCCACGATCCCCCGTTGTTCCGATATCGCCGCCCGTGCTCCGATCCCTGTCAGCTTCCTCTTCCTGCGGGTCGGTGACTTCACTCTGCGCTCAGCCTATCAGCGGCCGCGACGGGACATTGCTGCGGCCGCTGATAGGCTGAGCGCAGTGAAGTCATCGACCCGCAGGAAGTGGAAGAGACCGGGACCGGAGAACGGGACGGCGATATCGGAACAACGGGGATCATAGGCAGGTAAGTGAAAGTTTATTATGTATAGTTTTACAGCCCGGGCACAGCGGGGGTTAAAAGTTTTAGCTTAGAGAACTCCTTTGAAGGGGTACTCCGGTGCTTAGACATCTTATCCCCTATCCAAAGGATAGGGGATAAGATGCCTGATCGGACCCCCAGGACCTTGCACGCGGCACTCCGTTTGTGATCAGTCCTCGGAGCGTGTTCGCTCCGGGTCAGATTACCGGCGACCACTCGGCGACCACACATGTGACGTCATGCTCCACCCCTCAATGCAAGCCTACGGGAGGGGGCGTGACAGCTATCAGGGGCGGAGGCGTGACATCTCGCGCCGCCGACCGTGTGGCCGCCGGTAATCGGACCCGGAGCGAACACGCTCCAGGGACTGATTACAAACGGGGTGCTGCATGCAAGATCCCAGGGGTCCCCAGCGACGGGACTCCCGCGATCAGGCATCTAAGCACCGGAGAACCCCTTTAAGGTGAAAAAGGGCTGCGTCCTTAAGGGGTTAAATTAACCCAAATCCACCCCCTTCGCTGGGTTTTTGTCTAAAGTCTAATGCAAGTCTACAGGAATTTAGTTACCTTCAGTCCTGCAAGCATGGGAATGAAGTTTCTGCACTTTTTTCACAGCAGGAACACAAGTACTAGGCCCAGATTTATCAAACTGTGTGGAGAGATTTTCCCACAGCGACCAATCACAGCTCAGCTAACCTGCTGAGGTAAAGTGAAAGCTGAGCTGTGATTGGCTGCTTTGAGAAAGTCTCTCCATTTTTTCTCACACACAGTTTGATAAATCTGGGACAGTGGTTTCCATTAGCAGGAGTCCTGTAGGACCGACCCCTGAGTGAAAATTTTGGGTGAGTTCCAATACTTTTTTTTGCAAGGACTTCACCCCTGCTTACTTACAGTAGTAGCAGTGACTGCCCAAACAGGACCTATGGCGAAGGACCTGTGGTGATGTCACAGTCATGTGACCAGTGAATGTGGGGGCGGAGCTCAGCAGGGGAGAGGGGATTGCGACTGAACGACCTGTGAGGAGGATCATGTGACAGGAGTGGGCGGAGCTCAGCAGAAGAGTAATTGTTCTGGCTGAGGGACCTGTTGTGAGGAGCCTGGTGAGAGCTTCATGAATAATACTCCCAGGACTGTGTGTGGAGTCACTGTATATAGTATATACCCATGTACAGTAAGTAATGGGAGATTTATCAAAACCTGTGCAGAGGAAAAGTTGTCCAGTTGCTCATAGCAACCAATCAGATTGCTTGTTTCATTTTTCACAGGCCTTCCTAAAAAATGAAAGAAGCGATCTGATTGGTTGCTATGGGCAACCTTTCCTCTGGACAGGTTTTGATAAATCTCCCCCAGTGACCCCACCAGCAGAGTGCAGCTCTGGACTATACCAGATGTTATTTCTGAGGATCAGCAGCAACATCTGGTATACTCCAGAGCTGCACTCACTATTCTGCTGGTGAGGTCACTGTGTACATACATTACATTACTTATCCTGTACTGATCCTGAGTTATATCCTGTATTATACCCCAGAGCTGTACTCACTATTCTGCTGGTGAGGTCACTGTGTACATACATTATATTACTTATCCTGTACTGATCCTGAGTTATATCCTGTATTATACCCCAGAGCTGTACTCACTATTCTGCTGGTGAGGTCACTGTGTACATACATTACATTACTTATCCTGTACTGATCCTGAGTTATATCCTGTATTATACTCCAGAGCTGCACTCACTATTCTGCTGGTGAGGTCACTGTGTGCATACATTACATTACTTATCCTGTACTGATCCTGAGTTATATCCTGTATTTTACTCCAGAGCTGTACTCACTATTCTGCTGGTGAGGTCACTGTGTACATACATTACATTACTTATCCTGTACTGATCCTGAGTTATATCCTGTATTATACTCCAGAGCTGCACTCACTATTCTGCTGGTGAGGTCACTGTGTACATACATTACATTACTTATCCTGTACTGATCCTGAGTTATATCCTGTATTATACTCCAGAGCTGTACTCACTATTCTGCTGGTGAGGTCACTGTGCACATACATTACATTACTTATCCTGTACTGATCCTGAGTTATATCCTGTATTATACCCCAGAGCTGTACTCACTATTCTGCTGGTGAGGTCACTGTGTACATACATTACATTACTTATCCTGTACTGATCCTGAGTTATATCCTGTATTATACCCCAGAGTTGTACTCATTATTCTGCTGGTAAGGTCACTGTGTACATACATTACATTACTTATCCTGTACTGATCCTGAGTTACATCCTGTATTATACCCCAGAGCTGTAATCACTATTCTGCTGGTGAGGTCACTGTGTACATACATTACATTACTTATCCTGTACTGATCCTGAGTTATATCCTGTATTATACTCCAGAGCAGTACTCACTATTCTGCTGGTGAGGTCACTGTGTACATACATTACATTACTTATCCTGTACTGATCCTGAGTTATATTCTGTATTATACCTCAGAGTTGTACTCACTATTCTGCTGGTGAGGTCACTGTGTACATACATTACATTACTTATCCTGTACTGATCCTGAGTTATATCCTGTATTATACTCCAGAGCAGTACTCACTATTCTGCTGGTGAGGTCACTGTGTACATACATTACATTACTTATCCTGTACTGATCCTGAGTTATATCCTGTATTATACCCCAGAGTTGTACTCATTATTCAGCTGGTGAGGTCACTGTGTACATATATTACATTACTTATCCTGTACTGATCCTGAGTTACATCCTGTATTATACTCCAGAGCTGTACTCACTATTCTGCTGCTGAGATCACTGTGTACATACATTACATTACTTATCCTGTACTGATCCTGAGTTATATCCTGTATTATACTCCAGAGCTGTACTCACTATTCTGCTGGTGAGGTCACTGTGTACATACATTACATTACTTATCCTGTACTGATCCTGAGTTATATCCTGTATTATACTCCAGAGCAGTACTCACTATTCTGCTGGTGAGGTCACTGTGTACATACATTACATTACTTATCCTGTACTGATCCTGAGTTATATCCTGTATTATACTCCAGAGCTGTACTCACTATTCTGCTGGTGAGGTCACTGTGTACATACATTACATTACTTATCCTGTACTGATCCTGAGTTATATCCTGTATTATACCCCAGAGTTGTACTCATTATTCTGCTGGCGAGGTCACTGTGTACATACATTACATTACTATGCTGTACTGATCCTGTACTGTGTACCTTGCGCAGACATATCTGCTAAGCAGCGAGACGTCAGTGACCCACCAGAGAGGAGCGCGGAGGAGAACACTTCTCGGCCTCTTTCATCTTCTGCAGTGAACACAACAGACTCCATTTCTGGTCCTTCATGCCGGCTGCCGGTTAGTTACTAAAATTAAATGTTATGTTAGTAAGCACTCAGTGGTGATGTCAGGGGCGAGTGAATAGCGTAAACGTTAAAAAAAATTCCAGAATTTCATATTTTTGGTCACTTGATATACCATATAAAATTAATAAAAAGCAATCAAAAAGTCTAATCTAAACCAAAGTGGTTCCGATAAAACCTACAGATCACTGCACCAAAAATATCCCTTATACAGCCCCGTATACAGAAAAAAAATGGTCAGAATAGGACAATTTTAAGCATACCGATTTTCTTAAGTAGTTAAATAAAACAAAATCTATATAAATTGGGTATCACTGTAATTGTATGGGACCACAAAATAAAGATAATGTGTCATTTTAACCGTAAAATATACTGTGTAGAGATTAAAGTCACCCCCCCCCCCCCCTCTCAAGTTTTAAAATTGCGTTGTTTAATTATTTTCTTCATTTATAAAAATATGTATTTACATTTTTATTGTATGTAGGTGGGACATCTATATGGGTGTGGCTTACATATGGGTGGGCCCATGGGGGGGCCCCATGATCTTCTATTGCCCGGGGGCCCCATGAGCTGTCAGTCCACCCCTGGGACAGGATATCAGGTCTGGATATGAGGATGGGATATATGGTCGGGATATTATGATGGGATATGAGGACAAAATATGAGGATCTCTTCCACAAGGTTAAAGGGGTAGTGTAGTCCTGAAAAACTTATCACCTATCCTAAGGACCGACCACTGGGGCCCCCCGAGATCTCCTGTACGGGGCCCCGGCAGCCCGTGGGAAGGGGGTGTGTTGACCACTGCACGAAGCGGCGGCCGACATCCCCCCTCAATGCAGCGCTATGGCAGAGAAGGAGATTGCTGAAGGCAGTGCTCCGGCTCTGCCATAGAGTTGGATTGAGGGGGCTGCCGGGGCCCCGTACAGGAGATCGCGGGGGGTGGGGACATGGCCGTGACGTCACGGGGGGGGGGGGCGTGACCGTGAGGACATCACAAGCCTCCGCTCAGCATTGCCCAAAGTTTGCTCCGTGCACCGGATGTCCGGGGTGCCGCAGCCGAGATTGCGGGAGTCACCAGCGGCAGGACCCCTTTAAGGGCTATTTTACGGCTGAAGAAATGGCTGAGAAAGTATGCGGGAGCCTTAGCCTAAATGATCAGTACAAAAATTTTATAGAATTTACAAATAGATATTTTTTTCCTACTTTTACAAACTGTAGTTAAACAGATAAAAAAACAGATATAAAAACTGCGTGTAGTGATAAGAGAAAAATCACAGGAAAATGCTGCAAAAATTCCATTGATTTTCTTTAAAAAAAAAATTTAAATGTTATAGTAGTTCAACTAATAAATAAGCGGGACTTGAACTGGAAGTTCCATTCGTATAAATGTTGGGCTTTCCTGGATTTTTAGGAGACTTTCATGAATTCCATGTAATCCGATGTCACGTTCCCAGGTTCTTTGACCGCCTTTTATAATGTGATAAGTGTCAGTTCCTCCCTACGCCTTTTGACCTTGGCGGCCCGATAATAAAAGGGCCTCTGGGTTATTGTAGGACGGTCTTTTGACCACCCTTAAATTACCATTACAGTGACCTGAAGTGGCTGGTTACAATAACTCGACAATGGAGAGGACAGTGAAAATTGCCATTATTACGACACGTCTTCCGCCTCCTTCTTCGTTCTTCTTTGAATTGGACCTTTAGAATAGAAATCCAAGGACGGGCCCTCGGAAAAGGCTTTCTGACTAGAATTTACAATGAAATCCGGCTTTGTCAAGAAGAAAACACCGGGCCTAGAAGCTGGGAAGTCATTTATATTTACAGAGTGAATGTGATTTGAAGGACACTCTAGACAATGCTGTTTATCTAGGGACTGGGAAGAAATGCCGGCTGCAGCTTGGAAGACATTCTGGCCAATTATCAGCTCCATTTATCCCTGTCCCTCTTTATTTAAACGCATATGTATGGCCCATGGTGGCAGCTGGAAGGTAGCACAAAAGCTGCCAGTGATGTCCCATAATGCACAGGTAAACATCAGTATGTCAACAGTTTAGTCACACGGCATGAACAGTATTATTTTTTGGAAGATGACACCATTTGACTGGTTACATGTGGGCATCTGAACATCACTGGCAAAATAGGCATTAAAGAAAAAAAATCACAAAAATTAGGACAAAAACTACTTTAAAAAAATCACAGAAAAGAGGCTATGCTTACTGGTTACTGGTACGAGGGCAGGTTGGAAAACATATGATGCAGATCAGCCACAATGCTATATGGGGGAAGTACGACAGGTACAAAATACGGATGAACAACCACGCACACGCCTACTGTCTATAAGGGGGCAGCTCCTTGGTATCATAGTTGCACACAGTAAAGGCATAAAAAGGGTGCCATTTACATGATAACGTGTAGTGCACCACGCCGGCTTGCAATCTATTAGTGACGCCCATAATATTTGATAAACGCCCAGCATTTTGTAAACTCACAGACAAAAAGAACCAATTATGTAAAATCATATACCTTTATTAAACATATATCAAAAAAAGACATAAAAATAGGAAGAACATTAAAATATGGGCACATTGAGTGACAAAAACAGATGACTGGAGATGGGACAGGAGGTACAGCACTACATGGAATGCGGAGACAGGAACTGAGTATGAAAAAATTAACTCTCAGTAAAATAAAGAAGTACACATATGGTAAGAGGATAGGACCATAAAGAGAATCAGAGAGAAATAATCATAACATGAAAAAACATCCTATATGAATCAAGCTGGAAGGCAAAAGAGACAGCAACCAAGAGACTGTCCGCCATGCATGCTACCAAGTCCAACCCCAACATACGTTTTGCGTTGTGCTTTGTCCCTCAATGCAAGCCTATGGGAGTTAGGCTTGCATTGAGGGGGTGGGGCGTGACGTCACATGGGGGCGGAGCCGTGACATCACAATACTCCGGCCCCGTGATCTGCAGTCATCAGACCCGGAGCGAACATGCTCCAGGGGCTGATGGTAATGGGGTGCTGCGTGAAAGATCATGGGGGTCCCCAGCTGCGGGACCCCCACGATCAGGCATCTTATCCCCTATGCTTTGGATAAGGGATAAGATGTCTTAGCGCCGGAGTACCCCTTTAAGGTAACAATCCTTCACTCAGTCTTGCAACAATTCAGATCACTCAAGAAACTTTTCTCAAGTCTTCATGGTCTGTCCTCATGTTCAGGAATCCAGAAATTACATCACAACACATGTAGATAAAGGAAGTGACATCATCAGTCTCAATCCTTTATCCAATTTGACAACAACAGGTAGTTTAACACTTATAACACTGTCTTTACATCCTACATACTGGAAGTTATAAATTATAACATAACTCCCTTCCAAGCCACCTTCTGGAAAACAAAATAAGTACTATATGATGGGCCATAGCATGAGGAAATTCTAAAGTAATAAAGGAAAGTCCAATATTTGGCCGAAGTGGAGAATGACTACTAAGAGTATCTCAATCTGGAGGACCTTATAGGCCCATGCAGTACATGTACAGTCCATGGATTCCATTGGGTGCTGGGTAATTTCTCCAGTGGCGATGCTGCAGAGGAATTTTGGGGGACTATTCTAACAAAAAAGGGATTTAACCCCAGAGCAGCCATTTAATACATTCTGTGACATCATCAACAGCTGATAATATACTGTCCCCTGTTTATAAAGATCCACTCATTTACTGGCCAGGCTTATTGAATTCCTCCCACCCGGGGGAACAATTATTCTTTTTGTCAGGGGTCAGCGGGGACATCTATGCCTTGTGCTAATGGTGTGGATGAGGCACCACGAGGGTAGTGACCTCGGCATTGTCCTGCTGTGTAGACAAGCTGCTGTGACCATTGATGTGTTATGTAAACCTCTGCTGCTGACTAATTGGTTTGACTGCAGGATAAGACCATAAATACTCAAATAACATGGGAGGAGGAGACCCACTGGGAATCCTAAACATGTGTACAGCAGTTTTGCAAGGCCAGACCCTCAGGCTGAAAACCTCAAGTCTACAGTAGATTTCCATCCCAAGTCACAATATGCTCAAGTGTCACTACAGTCTTTACAACCCACACACAGATAATTCAGCTAATATAGTTGGTGCCATCTCTGGTGGATGGAAATGGTGGATCTTTAGGTAGAAGCACCTTCACTGGGTTTTAGGAGCTGGGTCGCCCATCTTTTTCAGAAACCAGTCTTCAGGCCCAAATTTGGTAATTTGACAAGGCCCCAACAATATCAAGTGGTGAATTTTCAGTTATAAATCACTGCCAGAGAGGTTCCTGGATTTTTTAGGGGTATCCCTCATTTGGGACCTCCATTTATTATCTACAGCAGAAAGTGGCTCCAAAATATACTCACTTTCTCCCTGTTTTCTCATAGTCCACCAGTGTATTCTCTTTTTTTTTGTTGCGCTTTTACACAGAACGCACGATAAGGTATGTCATTGTGTATGCTCGGGTGCAAAAGAAGAAGGCCCATCCCGGCTTTTAGTGACTGTAGGCGAGCAGTTGCTGTGGCCTATGAAACTTATTTACAGAGCAAGGAGCCAATGGCCCAGGAAAACCATTAGCATTGAGCGGTAATCTGCAGGGAAACCTTTCAGCAAGAGGTTATTTGCCCTACAGCACCACCACAGGGGAAATTAAGTATTACATGGTGCCCACTGAAATTACATGGATATTCATATCAAGCAAATAAACTCCCCCACCTTTTTTATTTCTTTTTTTCAGTTTTGGCAAGTGGGACCATCCTAATGGGAGAATCTATCTGCTGGAGGACCTACCTGCTGAGGGGGACCTACCAATGGCAGAAACTATTTGTAATGCAGGCGTTTGGTTCTCCCTACAGGCGTCAGGCCCGGACTTCCTCCTCCACACTATGGCACTCTGTAGTGGTTGCATGCGTGCACAAACTGTCACTTTAAGGATCCATGCAGCTTCTCATTCACGTCCTCAACCAATACCTGCCAGACACTCCTCCCTTTCTACAGTGCCTAAGCAATATTCTGTATGTTCACAGCAAAGGTGTTCTTCTGTACTCCTGTGATCCTGACCAGGCCTGTTGCCCGACTCTGCCTCAGCTTGATACCTCTGTACCTGACTGCTTCTCCAGTGCATGACCCAGATTGTTGACCACTACTCTGTCTGCTGATCAAGCCTGCTCCACCTGACTGCATCTGAGCTCCTCAGTTCTGCTGTTCTAACAGCTACAGCTCAGCTATACATCAAGTCAGCTCTGCTTTATCAGACTCTGTTACTGCGCTAATACTATCTATAGCGTCAGTTTGCCCCTCCTGCCTATATCCCCGGTGCTTGACACCGAGGCATTTTAGCCTGCCTGGCCAGCTGCCACTTAACCGAGACCACTATTGCGGTAGCGAACTGATGTCTCCCTTGCATCTGATTTTTATAAAGGGCAGACAACCTTAAGTGGCTTAATAAGGTGGCTCCATGGTATGCTTCTAGACAAGAAGGTATTCAGCTGGTCGTCTTAACCTTTCCAGCCAACCAACTAAATAGTCTGCGCTGCCTAACATACATCACACACTCTCTTATGACCCACCAAGTGAAATTCAAGGGGACATATTATACCCACCAGATGCTATAAGTACATCTTCTTGAGTGATATTCAAGCATTTGTACCTGAATTAAAATTTAAGTGGATTAAAGGGTGAAAAATGAATGACTACCATGGCTTTTGGGTCCTTAAAATGCCACCATAGTCTTGAATTGAGTATAGGGGTAAGCGTAATCCACTGCCAGGGGGTAAGAGTTTCTCATTGAGAACAAAAGGATTAGGCAAATTAAAAGCAACAAACCAGATTCTTATCTCCTCTGAGGTTTACTGCCAGAGGAGAATCATGAGTCCACCATATACATTAGATGTAGCCTATTTCTGACGAACTTAGCGTATTCAGCTGCCACATGCCTAATATGTATGACCATCTTATGTGCTGTCCCCACATCTTCTCAATTCTGACCCCAAAGAACAATAACTCTGCTCTGTCCTACTCTTCGACTGACTTACCCCACCAGACATTGAGCAGTTTTCAGGGTTTGTATGCCTAATGCAATTCTGATGCAGGTTCCTCTTCTTGCAATGATGCCAATTGGCCAAAATTCTGCAGCCACCCAGCATGCCTCACCTCCCACCATAAAATTACCTGTCTCTACTACTACTACTACTACTACATACTATCCATCAACTTCCATAATGTATTATTGTACGCATTATGGTTACTATGAACATTTAGCAGCTTCATGAATTCAGATGGAGTCAAAGGTCATACTGATCGGGAAAGCAATTTTAGGTAGTTGTGTAGTCAAAAAATTTTGATTAAAAAGATGTAATAAATAATGAATTAGAATCCTGTTCAGTACACCAATACATAAAAGCTCAAATCCTCACATCCCATTGGTGAAGCCAACTGTTGTGCTGGTAAAGGGACAGTGACTCCCACATGTATTGTAAAGGGTGTAAAGGGATAAAACAGAACGTTCCCTCTATAATAATCCATTCAATCCGCATGTTCCCTTGTTAACAAGTGACCTTTTAACTGACCACAAAAGCCAAAGCACACAAGCCCCCTGTATGGCTGCATGGGAAACACCATCTCGCCACAAAGGGAAACTCCATTTCATTTTTTGTTTGACCCAACACAACATTATAAGGCCAACAACGTGACCAGGTGCTTCCTTTTTGGGTGATTATGTTATATAAATTACGGGAGATTAGTTTTTATAGCGATGACCGAACAGATATATTTGGACACATTGACGACTATATAAATATAATACAGTATAGCCAAATAACTAACTAGAAATCTAAAATAAATATAAATATGGTATCGCCACCTCTTTTCACAGAATCTGATATATATTGTATAATTACAGAAGTTGTTTCTCAGCATCATTGAACATTTGGTAATGATGAAGAGACAAGAGAGAGGCGAGTTTGTTCAGAAAAGGATTCCGCATGATGAGGTCACCCTGACATAGATGGGTGCACATAACTAGATCAAAACATGAGCTAAGAACCCAAATTTTTATTTAAATTCATCTATTTAATGGTTGATGTTTGCTACAACTAATATAATATGGCTCCCTATATAATATACAAGAATATAACTACTATAATACTGCCTCCTATATACAAGAATATAACTACTATAATACTGCCTCCTATGTAAACGAATATATCTACTATAATACTGTCCCCTATGTACAAGAATATAAGTACTATAATACTGCTCCTATGTACAAGAGTATAACTACTATAATACTGCTCCTATGTACAAGAATCTAACTACTATAATACTGCCTCCTATGTACAAGAATATAACTACTATAATACTGCTCCTATATACAGGAATATAACTACTATAATACTGCCTCCTATATACAAGAATATAACTACTATAATACTGCCTTCTATGTACAAGAATATAACTACTATAAATCCATAGGAAGATGAGAAGAAAACCACACTCACCCACTGTAATGGGCTGCAATCATAGAAGATCTTTATTCAACCGTATACATGAGGGTCTGGGACAGGCGGAGGACGTGGAGGAGGAAAAAAAAGAATGCAACTAGTTTCGCTCCCTAGGGAGCTTTATCCAGCTAATGTGCCACATGTCCTCCGCCTTTCTCGGACCCTCATGTATCCGGTTGAATAAAGATCTTCTATGATTGCAGCACATTACAGTGGGTGAGTGCGGTTTTCTTCTCATCTTCCTATGGATTTATGAATGAACTTTTCACTAACCTGCACCCTCCAATATATGTCTGCCTACCCGGTCTCCTCGTGGCATTCTGAACATTACAGCTATCTTACATCCAGTATACTCTAGACAGTCCCGTTTCACCCTACACTGCTTTCATATAACTACTATAATACTGCTCCTATGGACAAAAATATAACTACTATAATAGACTGCAAAGAGGATAGTGTTCGGCACTGGGTATTGCAGGCTGATAATAATCGGGAATCCTGTACTGTTACTGTGTGTGGTGCTCAGCGCTTAGCCAGAGATATAGATACTAAGTAGAAACGTTGCTGCACGGGCTCCGCTGAGCCCACTTTCCTGTCTCTCCCCGCTCCCACTATACTGGCGTGATCTTTGTATGTACCGCACCGTGATCGAAAATAAAACCGGAAAAGGGTGAGTGCCGTGTTATCATTTCTATACATAGTATAATTACTATAATACTGCCCTCTATGTACAAGGATAAAATTACTATAATACTGCTTCTATGTACAAGAAGATAACTACTATAATACTACTCCTATATACACAAATATAACTACTATAATATTGCCCCCTATACACAAGAATATAACTACTATAATACTGCTCCTATGTACAAGAAAATAACTATTATAATACTGCTCCTATATACAAGAATATAACAACTATAATACTGCTCCTATATACAAGAATATAACTACTATAATACTGCTCCTATATACAACAATATAATTACTATAATACTGCTCCTATATACAAGAATATAACTACTAGAATACTGCCCCTATATACAAGAATATAAATACTGTATTACTGTCTCCTATATACAAGAATATAACTACTATAATACTGCTCCTATATACAAGAATATAAATACTGTATTACTGTCTCCTATATACAAGAGTATAACTACTATAATACTGCTCCTATATACAAGAATATAACTACTATAATACTGCTCCTATATACAAGAATATAACTACTATTATACTGCTCCTATATACAAGAATATAACTACTATAATAAGTGCAAGTGTAGAAGGAAAAAACCGCACTCACCCACATTAAATGTGCTGCAAATGAGGAGATTTTTATTCAGCCGGGGGTCAAAGTCCGGAACAGGTGGAGGACGTGGAGGAGAAAAATGCAACTAGTTTCGCTCACAGAGGAGCTTTATCCAGCTAATGTGCCACCAGTGCTTTAGTGTTGTCTTCCAAATTGCATTTATCGAAAAACCCCTCCACGTCCTCTCTGCCTGAAGCTAGAAAGGTATGCTCCGTATCTCCTGTTGTTGAAGCTTCTATATCTTCCATACCGGCAGCGGTGGAATAACATACAAAGCCGGTTGTGTTAATGGAAATCGTCCCAAAAATATTGACTTTCTATATACATATACTCTTAGACGTGCTCAATTTCAAAGGAAGAAAGTCCAAATAAGTAAACTGTAGAACGAAATGGCACTGTCCGGATGTATTAGATAGGTTTTGGTAGTGATAGTACTTCCAGGAGATCGGGTATGCAGACAATCGATGGGGGTGCAGGTTTAACAGAAAAAGTCCAATAATAAGTGCAAGTGTAGAAGGAAAAAACCGCACTCACCCACATTAAATGTGCTGCAAACTAGGAGATTTTTATTCAGCCGGGGGTCAAAGTCCGGAACAGGTGGAGGACGTGGAGGAGAAAAATGCAACTAGTTTCGCTCACAGAGGAGCTTTATCCAGCTAATGTGGCACATTAGAAGTGTAGAAGCGCAACAGCCGGAGCTGTGCGGGTGGGTGGCAAACAGCTGGTTTCGCGGCAAAAAACGCTTCCTCTGGCCTCCTATACTGCTCCCTATATACAAGAATATAACTACTATAATACTGCTCCTATATAGAAGAATATAACTACTATAATACTGCTCCTATATACAAGAATATAACTACTATAATACTGCTCCTATGTACAAGAATACTGACACTAAATGGGAGACTCTTAAAAATATCTTAAGGGGTACCTTTCATCAAATAAAGTTTTTATATATTATAGATTAATGTATGCAGAATAACTTTCCAATAGCATGTCATTAAATAAAATATGCTTCTTTCTATTTATTTTTCTATTTTTTACTGGCAGGGAGCAGTGCTGAGCTTGTCTATGTCCCGGCTGCAGTCTGAGATTTAGGACTCCAGCATGAGTCTGAAATCTATAAAAAGCTTGTGGCCAGGACTGGTAGGGAGACCCCTAGTGGTCATTTTTTCAAAGTGGAAAATTAAATAGAAAGAAGCATATTTTTAAATAATACAACACAAGAAAGAAGAAGCGGGGGCACTCACGTGTAGGTGATCAGGTAACAGGCTTCTTTATTTCATCGGTGCAGGTAAAATCGTACAATAGCGGGGCGTCAGGAGACGATAGCTATTTCGTGCCGCACCCGGCACTTCTTCGGGTCACGCCTCTCCAGGTGAACAAGGGTCAGGTAAATACTTCCTGAAACCCTACGTCACCAGGACGGGGCGTATACAAACATGCATTACGAAAGTGCAGGATGCAGACACTTAATTAAAACATATAATTAATCATTAAAAACATATATAGAACGACCATACGCATAAATGAGCGCTTAATGGAACACAAAGTATCAGTATCAGAAAATACTCAGAAAAATACTCAGGAAAAAACTCACTCAGGAAAAAACGCTCATGTAAAGCCGATCATTCAGACCGAGGTTTCCCTCCGCAGATGTCCGAATGACCCATCTTGCTTCGGATTGTAATAAGCGTTTCTCTTACTGTCTGTGCCCTGAATGGGGGATATCTTTTCTATACCTGTATATTTAAGAGCTTTGCTATCTCCTCCAGGCTCTTCTACTACGTGTGCGATTAATCTAGGGCTCCCTTTCTTTGTAACTATAGATCTAGCGTGTTCCCTGAAACGCACATTCATAGATCTAGTGGTGCAGCCTATATAAAATCGCTTACAGGTACAAAAAATCGCGTATACGACATTAGTTGTTCTGCAGCACATCATGCTTTTTTGTGTAATTCTAACACCTCCTAAGGACAAGTCCTTATATATGCATACATGGTGGCACCAATTACAGGTGCCACATCTATGCATACCTGGGGACAATGATCTGATTTACCAGTTCTCTTGATTGGGTTTTTCTTTAAATAAATCTTTTATGTTCTTACACTTTTTGAATGCTACAATTGGTTTCTGGTCAGTGTACTCAGCTAGGTCTGCATCATTTTGTACCAGGAACCAATTGTCACTTATGGCTTTCCTTATTTTAGTTGCCATGGGACTAAATGAAAAAGAAAACGTAAAGCGTGAGCTTTCTACCTTTTCCATCTTTTCTACCTTTAGTTCAGTATTATGCACTGATGTAGGCGGAGCATTGCCTGAAGTAACCTGTCTGTTTTCAAACAAACTCCTCCTCCTTTGTTGTAAGTTTTTCTTCTTTTTTCTCCCACCATCTAATAGTTCTTTCCTATTTTGATTCAAGGCTCTCTGTAGTGATTTTTCTAAGAGGTTTTTGGGGTACCCTCTATTTATCAATCGGTTTAGCAAATCATTTGCTTTCGACAAAAAAATCCTCATCTCTACTGTTAATACGCCTCAATTGCAAAAACTGTCCATATGGGACCGCTTTCTTGACATGCTCGGGGTGGTAGCTATCATAATGTAGCAATGCGTTGCACGCAGTAGGTTTACGGTAACCTTTAGTAACAACACTGTTTTCTTCCACCACCACCACGAGCACGTCAAGGAATTCTAACTCCCCCCCGTCCTACCTTAGAAGTGAACGACAGGTTCATATCTATGATGCTGTTTAATTCACCCACAAACTCATTGAACTCTAACTCTGTCCCAGTCCATACGATAAAAATATCGTCTACAAAACGATGATAACTAGCAACAAACCTCAAAAAGCGGTTAGAACTGGAAAATATAAATTTCTTTTCAAACATAGCAAAAACTATTGGAAGGATTAAGATTTTTTAATAGAAGTAATTTACAAATCTGTTTAACTTTCCGGAGCCAGTTGATATATAAAAAAAAGTTTTGGCCTGGAATACCCCTTTAACTATATAAATAGCAAAAAGCTTAAAAATGAAAGTGTTGGCCCTTTAAAACCCCTTAAGGACGAAGCGTTTTTCCGTTTTTGCACTTTTGTTTTTTCCTCCTGACATTTTAAAAATCATAACCCTTAAAATTTTGCACCTAAAAATCCATATGATGGCTTTTTTTTTTGCACCACCAATTCTACTTTGTAATGACATCAGTCATTTTACCTACAAATCTACAGCGAAACGTAAAAAAAAATCATTGTGCAACAAAATTGAAGAAAAAAGCCATTGTGTAACTTTTGGGGGCTTCAGTTTCTATTTTTCGGTAAAAATGACACCTTATCATTATTCTGTAGGTCCATATGGTTAAAATGATACCCTACTTATATAGGTTTGATTTTGAATTACTTCTGGAAAAAATCATAACTACATGCACGAAAATTTATACTTTTAAAATGATCCTCTTCTGACCCCTGTAACTTTTTTATTTTTTCGCCTACGGGGCAGTATGAGGGCTCGTTTTTTTGCGATGTGAAGTTTTTACCGGTTTTATCTTAGTTTTGATCGGATTTTTTGATTGCTTTTTATTTATTTTTTAATGGTATAAAAAGTGACCAAAAATACACTATTTTGGACTTTGGAATTTCTTTGCGCGTATGCCATTGACCGTGCGGTTTAATTAACAATATTTTTTTTTATAGTTCAGACATTTACGTATGTGGCGATACCACATATGTTTATTTTTATTTAAACAGTTTTTTTTTTAAATGGGAAAAGGGGGGGGGGGGTGATCGAAATTTTTATCAGGGAAGGGGTTAAATCAAATTTATTAACTTTTTTTTTTTTACTTTTCTCATGCAGTGTTATAGCCTACTCTGGGGTCGATAACATTTTATGCACTGATTGCAGGCACTGTTCAATGCATTGCTATAGGAATGCATTGATCAGTGTTTTTTGCGCTTGATTGCTCAAGCCTGGATTTCAGGCTTGGAGCACTCAAACACCGATTGGACAGCCGGGAAGAAGGGAAGGCACCTCCAGCTGTCCTCTCAGTTGTTGGGGGCACCACGATATCACCGCGTCGGTCCCGAACAGCTCCACTGAGCTAGCCGGTATGGATTTCTCCCGTTTTAGACACCGCGATCAACTTTGATAGTGACGTCTACAGGGTTAATATCGGACATCAGCCCGATCGGCGATGTCCGGTATTAGCCGCGGGTCCTGGTTGCTGACAGAATCTGGGACCCAGCAGTTACGAAGCTCACTCAGCTTCTGAGTGTGCTACACAGATCGGGAGCCGGCCACGGACGTAAATATATACTTTGGTCGTTAAGGGGTTGAAAAACCTATAAAAACGGGGATCAGGAAAAAGCTAATATATTAAACACATTCTTCTCCACTGTATTCATAGAGGAAAATGGAATGCCAGGTGAAATACAGCGAGATAAGGTAAACTCCCCAGTACAGGTCACCTGTCTAACCCAGGAAGAAATACAGTGCCGTCTACAAAATATCAGAATAGACAAATCACCAGGTCTAGATGGCATTCACCCCCATGTTCTAAAGGAATTAAGTAATGTAATAGACAGAACCCTATTTTTAATATTCAGGGACTCTATAGTAAGAGGGAATGTTCCCCAGGACTGGTGCATGGCAAATGTGGAGCCAATATTTAAAAAGGGGTCAAAATGTGACCCCAGTAATTATAGGCCTGTTAGTTTAACCTCAGTTGTATGTAAATAGTTTGAGGGTTTTCTAAGGGATGCTATTTTGGAGTATCTTGATAAAATAAATGTATGACTCCATATTAGCATGGCTTTATGAGGGATCGGTCCTGTCACCTGATCAGCTTTTATGAGGAGGTGAGCTCCAGACTGGACCAGGGGCAATCACTTGATGTCGTATATATCTGGATTTTTCCAAAGCATTTGATACCTTGCCACATAAAAGATTGGTGCATAAAATGAGAAGGATGGGGCTGGTGGAGAATGTGTGTGGGTAAGTAACTGGCTCAGTGATAGAAATGAGAGGGTGGTTATTATTGGCACGTATTATGATTGGGAGACTGTTACTAGTGGGGACCACAGGGGTCCATCTTGGGTCCTATTCTATTTAATATATTAATTAATCACCTTGTAGAGGGCTTGAATAGTAAAGTAGCAATCTTTGCAGATGATACTAAACTCTGTAAAGCGGTAAACACTATAGAGGACAGTGCACTGTGTATAGTAGATTGCACAATAGAGGACAGTGCACTGTTACAAATGGATCTGGATAGGTTGGAGGTTTGGGCTGGGAAGTGGCAGATGAGGTTCAACACTGATAAATGTAAGGTAATGCACATGGGGAGGAAAAATCCAGGCTGGGATTATTTTAAATGGTCGAACACTTGGGACGACTGACGTGGAAAAGGACTTGGGAGTCTTAGTTAACAGTAAATTTAGCTGTAGTGACCAGTGTCAGGCAGCTGCTGCCAAGGCAAATAAAATCTTGGGATGCATCAATAGGGGCATAGATGCCCGCGACAAGGAGATAATTCTACCGCTGTACAAATCACTAGTCAGACCACACATAGAATACTGTGTACAGTACTAGTCAGACCACACATAGAATACTGTGTACAGTACTGGTCAGACCACACATAGAATACTGTGTACAGTACTGGGCAACAGTGTACAAGAAAGACATAGTGGAGCTGGAGAGGGTTCAAAGACAGGCAACCAGAGTAATACGGGGAATGGGAGGACTACAGTACCCAGAAAGATTATCAGAATTAGGGTTATTTAGTTTAGAAAAAAGAAGGCTTAGGGGAGACCTAATAACTATATATAAATATTAGGGATCGACCGATTATCGGTTTGGCAGATATTATCGGCAGATATTCACGATTTTGGGTGTTATCAGTATCGGCAATTACCTTGCCGATAATCCGATAATGCCCCCCGCACCGCGCCACACCACCCACCGCTCCGCGCCGCACCCCCCACCGCACCGCGTCGCACCCCCCACCGCACCGCCCCGGCCCCATTGCCTCCCCCATCCCCGGTTTTATAATTACCTGTTCCCGGGGGCCGGGGTCCACGCTACTTCTGGCTCCTGCTGCGTCCTGCCTTACGCTGTGCGCACTGACGAGTGACGTCCTCAATGCGACGTCACCGTCAGTGCGCACAGTAACGCCGCCGGAGCCAGATGTAGAGTGGACCCCGGGCCCCGGGAACAGGTAATTATAAAACCGGGGATGGGGGAGGCAATGGGGCCGGGGCGGTGATAGCCGATAACTTATACCGGAATATCGTTATAAGTTATCGGCTATCGGTCCTAACTTCCACCGATTATCGGTATCCGCCCTAAAAAATCAATATCGGTCGATCCCTAATAATTATATCAGGGGACCGTACAGAGATCTCTCCCATGGTCTATTTATACCCAGGACTGTATCTATAACAAGGGGGCATCCTCTACGTCTAGAGGAAAGAAGGTTTCTACACCAGCACAGACGGGGGTTCTTTACTGTAAGAGCAGTGAGACTGTGAAATTCTCTGCCTGAGGAGGTGGTCATGGTGAACTCTGTAAAAGAATATAAAAGGGGTCTGGATGCATTTTTGGAGAATAATAACATTGCTGGTTATGTATACTAGAATTATAGATACAGAGCGTTGATCCAGGGAATTATTCTGATATATTTAGAGTCGGGAAGGAATTTTTACCCCGAGTATGAGGGTTATTTGCCTTCCTCTGGATCAACTCAGTAGGGACTCATTAGGGTTATAGGTTGAACTTGATGGACTCTGGTCTTTTTTCAACCTTATGAACTATGTTACTATGTTACTACTACTATAAAGTAGTATAAATCTCTTTAAATCTAGCACTGTTCCGTATGGTCTTAGACCAGTGTTTCCCAACCAGCGTGCCTCCAGCTGAGGCAAAACTACAACTCCCAGCATGCCCGGGCAGCCAACGGCTGTCCGGGCATGCTGGGAGTTGTAGTTTTGCAACAGCTGGAGGCACACTGGTTGGGAAATACTGGCCTAGATAGATTTCCGGTCCAGATAGACATCCACGTCTCCGTCCCCAACACACACTGGATGACCACACGTCTTCCTCCCTCATTTTCCCCACAATGTCCATGACTTTGGGGGGACTACAGTTGCATTATTTAATCAAGCCGACCGTTTTTTCTCCGCACTGTCGAGCTTACACCTTGGTTACCATGGCGCGCACTGACGTGCGGCCTCCTGTTTTGCATACGGATGAAAAGAAAAACAATGGAGTCATAAGCCTCTCTTTACAGAACGCCTTTGTCTACCCCCATCTGATGCACAAGCCAATGAAGGAAGCACCATTAAAAAAAAAACCTTACCCATGGGGGACTGCAGTGATGCTCAACCCCAAGTGCACTACCACCGTGGGCCCTCAGATGGCACTACAGATAAACTTTATTTTATTTTATATAATTAATAGCCAAGGCTTAGGGAAGCACCTTTTTTTTTGCATCCCATCATTCAGCGGCGTTGTAATTCATGCAAAGCCTGGGAATTATGTTAACAATGCTGTATTTATGGGGTGGCATCTGTATGCTTGGGAAAAAAAAAAAAGCTAGGAATACGGATAATGGTTCACATTAGGGTTTGCAGATGGCTGGTCTGACATTTCCCGAAAAACAGGGGCTGTAATAGGCATTAATGCTCTGCTATTAGCTCGATAAATATTAAGGAAGCCACGGCACTAAAGAGACGCTTTATTACAATTTCGCCAGAGAATGGAGCCCACTTGAGTCACTTACCGGGAATTTTTATTTATTGCAAATACAATTTGCTTCCATTGTGTCCGATACAGCAAGAAAGGGAGAGGGAAATGCTCCTGGATAAAGAAGAAACATAGGGTGTAGGGGGGGCGGGGGTCCAAATATTTCTGGAACTCATAATGGATTATGGATCTCATAACATGGTAATATTTACCTTTGATATGCAATTCCTTTAATCTGGATAAAAGGCAGCATTATGAGAGATCTTCCAGAAATATGGGAACCTGTCACAAGGTGCATTCACTCCAATCTGCAGGTATCAGGTTATAGAGCTGGAGGAGCTGAGCAGATGAATATAAAATATAATATAATCTGCAGGTATCCTGTTATAGAGCTGGAGGAGCTGAGCAGATGATATATACAATACAGTACAATCTGCAGGTATCATGTTATAGAGTAGGGGGGAGCTGAGACGATGATATATACAATACAGTACAATCTGCAATTGTCATGTTATAGAGTAGGGGGAGCTGGGCCGATGATATTTACAATACAGTATAATCTGCAGGTATCATATTATAGAGCAGTAGGAGCTAAGCAGATGATATATACAATACATTACAATCTGCAGGTATCATGTTATAGAGCAGGAGGAGCTGAGCAGATGATATATACAATACAGTACAATCTGCAGGTAACATGTTATAGAGCAGGAGGAGCTGAACATATGATATATACAGTACATTACAATCTGCAGGTATCATGTTATAGAGCAGAAGGAGCTGAGTAGATGATATATACAATACAGTATAATCTGCAGATAACATGTTATAGAGCAGGAGGAGCTGGGCAGATGATATATACAGTACAATCTGCAGGTATTATGTTGTAGAGCAGGAGGAGCTGAGCAGATGATATATACAATACAGTACAATCTACAAGTGTCATGTTATAGAGTAGGGGGAGCTGAGCCGATGATATATTCAATACAGTATAATCGGTAGGTAAAATGTTATAGAGCAGGATGAGTTGAGCAGATTATGTATACAATCCATTACAATCTGCAGACATCATGTTATAGAGCAGGAGGAGTTAAGCAGATGATATATACAATACATTACAATCTGCAGGTATCATGTTATAGAGCAGGAGGAGCTGAGCAGATGATATATACAATACAGTACAATCTGCAGGTAACATGTTATAGAGTAGGAGGAGCTGAACATATGATATATACAGTACATTACAATCTGCAGGTATGATGTTATAGAGCAGGAGGAGCTGAGTAGATTATATATACAATACAGTATAATCTGCAGATAACATGTTATAGAGCAGGAGGAGCTGGGCAGATGATATATACAGTACAATCTGCAGGTATGTTGTAGAGCAGGAGGAGCTGAGCAGATGATATATACAATACAGTACAATCTGCAAGTGTCATGTTATAGAGTAGGGGGAGTAGAGCCGATGATATATTCAACACAGTATAATCGGTAGGTAAAATGTTATAGAGCAGGAGGAGTTGAGCAGATGATATATACAATACATTACAATCTGCAGGTAACATGTTATAGAGCAGGGGAAGCTGAGCAGATGATATATACAAGACAATATAATCAGCAGGTATCATGTTATAGAGCAGGAAGAGCTGAGCAGATGAAATTTACAATACAGTACAATCTGCAGGTATCATGTTATAGAGCAGGAGGAGCTGAGCAGATGATGTATACAATACAGTACAATATGCAGGTAACATGTTTTAGAGCAGGAGACACTGAGCAGATGAGATATACAATACAGTACAACCTGCAGGTATTGTGTTATAGAGCAGGAGGAGCTGAGCAGATGATATATACAATACAATAAAATCTGTAGGTATCTAGTTACAGAGCAGGAGGAGTTGAGCAGATGATATATGCAATACAGTACAAACTACAGGTATCATGTTATAGAGCAGGAGGAGCTGAGCAGATGATATATACAATACATTACAATCTGCAGGTAACATATAGAGCAGGAGGAGCTGAGCAGATGATATATACAATAGAGTACAATCTGCAGGTATCATGTTATAGAACAGGAGGAGCTGAGCAGATGATATATACAATAGAGTACAATCTGCAAGTGTCATGTTATAGAGTAGGGGGAGCTCAGCCGATGATATAAACAATACAGTATAATCGGTAGGCAACATGCTATAGAGCAGGAGGAGTTGAGCAGATGATGTATGCAATACAGTACAATCTGCAGGTATCATGTTATAGAGCAGGAGGAGTTGAGCAGATGATATATACAATACATTACAATCTGCAGGTAAAATGTTATAGAGCAGGGGGAGTTGAGCAGATGATATATACAATACATTACAATCTGCAGGTAAAATGTTATAGAGCAGGGGGAGCTGAGCAGATGATACATACAATACAATATAATCAGCAGGTATCATGTTATAGAGCAGGAAGAGCTGAGCAGATAATGTATACAATACAGTACAATCTGCAGGTATCATGTTGTAGAGCAGGAGGAGCTGAGCAGATTATATATATACAATACAGTACAATCTTTAGACATCATGTTATAGAGCAGGAGGAGCTGAGCAGATGATGTATACAATACAGTACAATCTGCAGGTATCATGTTATAGAGCAGGAGGAGCTGAGCAGATAATATATATAATACAGTAAAATTTGCAGGTATCGTGTTATAGAGCAGGAGGAGCTGAACAATTGATATATACAATACATTACAATCTGCAGGTTTCATGTTATAGAGCAGGAGGAGCTGAGCAGATGATATATACAATTCATTACAATCTGCATGTATGTTATAGAGCAAGAGGAGCGGAGCAGATGATATATACAATACAGTACAACCTGCAGGTATCATGTTATAGAGCAGGAGGAGCTGAGCAGATGATATATACAATACATTACAATCTGCAGGTATCATGTTATAGAGCAGGAGGAGCTGAGAAGATGATATATACAATACATTACAATCTGCAGGTATCATATTATAGAACAGGAGGAGCTGAGCAGATGATATATACAATACAGTACAATCTGCAGTTATCATGTTATAGAGCAGGAGGAGCTGAGCAGGTTATATATACATAATACAGTACAATCTTTAGACATCATGTTATAGAGCAGGAGGAGCCGAGCAGATGATGTATACAAGACAGTACAATCTGCAGGTATCATGTTATAGAGCAGAAGGAGCTGAGCAGATGATATATACAATACTGTACAATCTGCAGGTATCATGTTATAGAGCAGGAGGAGCTGAGCAGATGATATATACAATAGAGTACAATCTGCAAGTGTCATGTTATAGAGTAAGGGGAGCTGAGCCGATGATATATACAATACAGTATAATCGGTAGGCAACATGTTATAGAGCAGGAGGAGCTGAGCAGATGATATATACAATACAGTACAATCTGTAGGTATCATGTTGTAGAGCAGGAGGAGTTGTGCAGATAATATATGCAATACATTACAATCTGCAGGTAACATGTTATAGAGCAAGGGCAGCTGAGCAGATGATACATACAATACAATATGATCAGCAGGTATGATGTTATAGAGCAGGAAGAGCTGAGCAGATAATATATACAATACAGTACAATCTGCAGGTATCATGTTATAGAGCAGGAGGAGCTGAGCAGATTATATATATACAATACAGTACAATCTTTAGACATCATGTTATAGAGCAGGAGGAGCTGAGCAGATGATGTATACAATACAGTACAATCTGGAGGTATCATGTTATAGAGCAGGAGGAGCTGAGCAGATGATATATACAATACAGTACAATTTGCAGGTATCGTGTTATAGAGCAGGAGGAGCTGAACAAATGATATATACAATACATTACAATCTGCAGGTTTCATTTTATAGAGCAGGAGGAGCTGAGCAGATGATATATACAATACAGTACAATCTGTAGGTATCATGTTATAGAGGAGGATGAGCTAAGCAGATGATATATACAATACAGTACAATCTGCAGGTATGTTATAGAGCAGAAGGAGCGGAGCAGATGATATATACAATACAGTACAACCTGCAGGTATCATGTTATAGAGCAGGAGTAGCTGAGCAGATGATATATACAATACATTACAATCTGCAGGTATCATGTTATAGAGCAGGAGGAGCTGAGCAGATGATATGCACAATACATTACAATCTGCAGGTATCATATTATAGAGCAGGTGGAGCTGAGCAGATAATATATACAATACAGTACAATCTGCAGGTATCATGTTATAGAGCAGGAGGAGCTGAGCAGATTATATATACAATACATTACAATCTGCAGGTATGTTATAGAGCAGGAGGAGCTGAGCAGATGATATATACAATACATTACAATCTGCAGGTATCATGTTATAGAGCAGGAGGAGCTGATCAGATGATATATACAATACAGTACAATCGGCAGGTATCATATTATTGAGCAGGAGGAGATGGACAAATTATATATACAATACATTACAATCTGCAGGTATCATGTTATAGAGCAGGAGGAGCTGAGCAGATGATATATACAATACAGTATAATCGGTAAGTAACATGTTATAGAGCAGGAGGAGCTAAGCAGATGATATATACAATACATTACAATCTGCAGCTATCATGTTATAGAGCAGGAGGAGTTGAGCAGATGATATATACAATACATTACAATCTGCAGGTATCATGTTATAGAGCAGGAGGAGCTGAGCAGATGATATATACAATACAGTACAATCGGCAGGTATCATATTATTGAGCAGGAGGAGATGGACAAATGATATATACAATACATTACAATCTGCAGGTATCATGTTATAGAGAAGGAGGAGCTGAGCAGATGATATATACAATACAGTATAATCGGTAAGTAACATGTTATAGAGCAGGAGGAGCTAAGCAGATTATATATACAATACATAACAATCTGCAGCTATCATGTTATAGAGCAGGAGGAGTTGAGCAGATGATATATACAATACATTACAATCTGCAGGTAACATGTTATAGAGCAGGAGGAGCTGAACAAATGATATATATACAATACATTACAATCTGCAGGTTTCATGTTATAGAGCAGGAGGAGCTGAGCAGATGATATATACAATTCATTACAATCTGCAGTTATGTTATAGAGCAGGAGGTGCTGAGCAGATGATATATACAATACAGTACAATCGGCAGGTATCATATTATTGAGCAGGAGGAGATGGACAAATGATATATACAATACATTACAATCTGCAGGTATCATGTAATAGAGCAGGAGGAGCTGAGCAGATGATATATACAATACATTACAATCTGCAGGTATCATGTTATGGAGCAGGAGGAGCTGAGCAGATGATATATACAATACATTACAATCTGCAGGTATCATATTATAGAGCAGGAGGAGCTGATCCGATGATATATACAATACAGTACAATCTGCAGGTATCATGTTATAGAGCAGGAGGAGCTGAGCAGATGATATATTTAATACAGTACAATCTGCAGGTATCATGTTATAGAGCAGGAGGAGATGGACAAATACAAAACATTACAATCTGCAGGTAACATGTTATAGAGCAGGAGGAGCTGAGCAGATGATATATACAATTCATTACAATCTGCAGGTATGTTATAGAGCAGGAGGAGCTGAGCAGATGATATATACAATACAGTACAATCTGTAGGTATCATGTTATAGAGGAGGATGAGCTGAGCAGATGATATATACAATACAGTACAATCTGCAGGTATGTTATAGAGCAGGAGGAGCTGAGCAGATGATATATACAATACATTACAATCTGCAGGTATCATGTTATAGAGCAGGAGGAGCTGAGCAGATGATATACACAATACATTACAATCTGCAGGTATCATATTATAGAGCAGGTGGAGCTGAGCAGATAATATATACAATACAGTACAATCTGCAGGTATCATGTTATAGAGCAGGAGGAGCTGAGCAGATTATATATACAATACATTACAATCTGCAGGTATGTTATAGAGCAGGAGGAGCTGAGCAGATGATATATACAATACATTACAATCTGCAGGTATCATGTTATAGAGGAGGATGAGCTGAGCAGATGATATATACAATACAGTACAATCTGCAGGTATGTTATAGAGCAGGAGGAGCTGAGCAGATGATATATACAATACATTACAATCTGCAGGTATCATGTTATAGAGCAGGAGGAGCTGAGCAGATGATATACACAATACATTACAATCTGCAGGTATCATATTATAGAGCAGGTGGAGCTGAGCAGATAATATATACAATACAGTACAATCTGCAGGTATCATGTTATAGAGCAGGAGGAGCTGAGCAGATTATATATACAATACATTACAATCTGCAGGTATGTTATAGAGCAGGAGGAGCTGAGCAGATGATATATACAATACATTACAATCTGCAGGTATCATGTTATAGCGCAGGAGGAGCTGAGCAGATGATATATACAATACAGTACAATCGGCAGGTATCACATTATTGAGCAGGAGGAGATGGACAAATTATATATACAATACATTACAATCTGCAGGTATCATGTTATAGAGCAGGAGGAGCTGAGCAGATGATATATACAATACAGTATAATCGGTAAGTAAAATGTTATAGAGCAGGAGGAGCTAAGCAGATGATATATACAATACATTACAATCTGCAGCTATCATGTTATAGAGCAGGAGGAGTTGAGCAGATGATATATACAATACATTACAATCTGCAGGTATCATGTTATAGAGCAGGAGGAGCTGAGCAGATGATATATACAATACAGTACAATCGGCAGGTATCATATTATTGAGCAGGAGGAGATGGACAAATGATATATACAATACATTACAATCTGCAGGTATCATGTTATAGAGAAGGAGGAGCTGAGCAGATGATATATACAATACAGTATAATCGGTAAGTAACATGTTATAGAGCAGGAGGAGCTAAGCAGATGATATATACAATACATAACAATCTGCAGCTATCATGTTATAGAGCAGGAGGAGTTGAGCAGATGATATATACAATACATTACAATCTGCGGGTAACATGTTATAGAGCAGGAGGAGCTGAACAAATGATATATATACAATACATTACAATCTGCAGGTTTCATGTTATAGAGCAGGAGGAGCTGAGCAGATGATATATACAATTCATTACAATCTGCAGTTATGTTATAGAGCAGGAGGTGCTGAGCAGATGATATATACAATACAGTACAATCTGCAGGTATCATGTAATAGAGCAGGAGGAGCTGAGCAGATTATATATACAATACATTACAATCTGCAGGTATCATGTTATAGAGCAGGAGGAGCTGAGCAGATGATATATACAATACATTACAATCTGCAGGTATCATATTATAGAGCAGGAGGAGCTGAGCAGATAATATATTTAATACAGTACAATCTGCAGGTATCATGTTATAGAGCAGGAGGAGATGGACAAATACAATACATTACAATCTGCAGGTAACATGTTATAGAGCAGGAGGAGCAGAACAAATGATATATACAATAAATTACAATCTGCAGGTTTCATGTTATAGAGCAGGAGGAGCTGAGCAGATGATATATGCAATTCATTACAATCTGCAGGTATGTTTTAGAGCAGGAGGAGCTGAGCAGATGATATATACAATACAGTACAATCTGCAGGTATCATATTACAGAGCAGGAGGAGATGAACAAATGATATATACAATACATTACAATCTGCAGGTATCATGTTATAGAGCAGGATGAGCTGAGCAGATGATATATACTATACAGTATAATCGGTAAGTAACATGTTATAGAGCAGGAGGAGCTAAGCAGATGTTATATACAATACATTACAATCTGCAGGTAACATGTTATAGAGCATTAGCAGAGTATTGTATATGTCATCTGCTCAGCTCCTCCTGCTCAATAACATGATACCTGCAGATTTTACTGTATATATATATATATATATATATATATATAATCTGCTCAGCTCCTCCTGCTCTACAACAAGATGTCTGCAGATTGTATTGTATTGTATATATCATCTGCTCAGCTCCTCCTGCTCTATAACTTGTTACCTGTATTGTATATAACATCTACTCATCTCCTCTTTCTCTGTAACATGATACCTGCAGATTGTACTGTACATATCATCTGCTCAGCTCCTTTGCTCTATAACATGTTACCTGCAGATTGTACTGTATTTTACATATAATCTGCTCCACACCTCCTACTCTATAACATGTTACTTACCGATTATACTGTATTGCATATATCATCTGCTCAGCTCCTCCTGCTCTATAACATGATACCTGCAGATTGTACTGTATTGTATATATCATCTGCTCAGCTCCTCCTGCTCTATAACATGTTACCTGCAGAGTTTACTGTATTGTATATATCATCTGCTCAGCTCCTCCTGCTCTATAACATGATACCTGCAGATTGTACTGTATTGTATATATTATCTACTCAGCTCCTCCTGCTCTATAACATGTTACCTGCAGAGTGTACTGTATGTTATATATCATCTGCTCAGCTCCTCCTGCTCCATAACATGATATCTACAGGAGGAGCTGAGCAGATTGAAATATAGAATTGTCAAAAAAAAAAAAAGAATCCAGGTTAACTTGTGATTTATAGTGGTTGAGTCCTCCTGCCCTACACTGAAGGTACCACAGGACTTGGTGCCACAGGACTCGCCTTGACAACCAGCATATATGTTCTGCTGCTTTTGCTGTTTCATTGGCCAGCCACGCCGTTCACACACCGTACATGGCTGATGGCTGGGGCCCAATTAATTCTATATACCTTCCTTAGTCATAGGTGGGACAGATTGGATACTAGGAGCAACACTTCCTGTCACTGTGCATGGACAGTTCCATATCCTCATAGGAACACTGGTTCAGTAACCAATTAGAACCCAGCATTGTTTTAGCCAGAGTGTCTGTAGCAAGGAGCCACCAGGAAGAGTTACCATCAGGATATAATCTCTTCACCAAAATGAAGACTCTAATATTTAATTGCACCCAACCCCCCCCCCCCCCCCCAACCCCCTTATTCAATTCTTTGCCTGAGAATAATAATACAGCAGGACGGTCACCATCCAGTCAAAGGCCTAATCTTAGAGACCATTAGAATGTGGCTTAATCCAGGAAGCGACTGTGTGATCTGAGGTTCCTTTGCAGCTAATCCATAGCCCTCGGCTCCTTCTACTCCATCCATGAAGACAGATAATGATTTGCTAATAGTCGTATCGTTTTTAGTGTCCCCCACGCTCCACCTCAAAAGATTCTTACAGACTTCTGGCTTCCCTTGTGGCCTGTTCCTCCTCACAACAACAAGAGGTTGAAGCTGTTTTTTCCAACCAGTCATGGGAGGTGACTAGATATTCCTTTGACGGTCTTGTAAAAGGCCTGACTCTGGGGGGAGAGAGGTCAACAGTACACAGAGCAGAGGTCAAGTGGCCCCTTTGTTGTGAACAAAAGGGCCCAAACCCTGGTGGTGGTGGCGAATCGTGCCCATTAACCCTGGTTAAGCTCTATGTGGCTGGGCTCATAATTTGGTTTATTATGGAGTCCTGGGGTGAGTTCATAAAAAGGTACAAACACGTGGGCCCTACCATAAAACACCAGGTGTAAGGAGTAACACAAAACAGTGCATTTCTAATCATCTATGGTGGAAACTAGATCTTGAAATGGATAGTTCACTAACTTTCTTTGGGTTTTGTTCACACAGTCTATTTTTGGTCGCATCTGTAGATGTAAAAAAAAATACACCAGTTTTTTCTAAATGGGCAAAGTTGTCAAAATTGCTGCAGGCTATTTCACATTTTTACGGCTGTTTTTTTCTTTGCTGGATTACGGTTGATTATTTCTTTCTTACAGCCACGAAAAATGATGCTCATTGTTTTAAGGCTTGCTAGGAATTACGGAATTTTTCGTTTTTTCACACAATGTGTGCACTGTCTGATGCCTCATTGTAATAAATAAATGAATAAATTAAATAAATAAATGAATCAATGGATGAATGAATGAATAAATAAATAATTCAATTAATAAATAAATACATAGATAGATCATTAAATAAATAAATACTTAGATGAATAAATAAATATATAGATACATAAATACAGAGATGAATAAATAATTTAATAAAATAAATACTTAAATAAATAAATTTATAAATATATATATATATATATAAAATAAATAAATTATTAAATGAATCAATGCACAAATAAAGAAAGAAAGAAATACATAGACAAATAAATAGTTAAATAAATACTTAGAAAAATTAATAAATAGATAGATAAATAATGAAATACATTATTAAATGAATGAATAGATAAATAAATAGATAACTAAATAAATACATACATAAATACATAGATAAATTAATAAATGAATAATTAGATAAATAGATAGATAGATAAATAAATAAATGAAATAATACTAAAATATTACGAACCTAGCCCTGTTCCCACAATGGACTCTCGCTTTCTTCAGGCCTGCAGCCCATATATTGGGTTATCGGGGATTGGGTTTCTGGTGGCTTGTAGGAAGCCGAACCTTCAGGCCTATGAAAGTGAATGGTGTAGGAGTAGGAAGCTGATAATTACCTGTTCCGTCATTGTTATCTACTGAAGTAAATTAAGTCAGTCATCTTGGGCATGGGTCCAAACAAATCGAAGGCTTATGCCCCATATGCCCGGTGCAAACAGTGCCCATGATCACTGCTACCTTTGCACCAATTATAGCTGTGCCCATGTTGACCGATGGACTCCCAATGATCCTAAGAACAGGCCTGTGCCCCCTGTTGTAAAACTACAACTCCCAACAACGGCTGTCCGGATATGCAGGTAGTTGTACTTTTGCAACAGCTGAAGGGCCACAGTTTGGAGACCACTGTTCTAAAAACTTGAGGGGATCCCAGATCTTCACAGATCCTTCTGCTGTGCTATAAATGGTATATATTTCTTATATAAATGCTAAATTCCATGCCATTGTAGCATTCACAAAAGCATTTCCCTGGCACAGTCCTCCCATTGGAGCATTCATAATCTTTAATTTTGTGTGCGCTGTTCTCGAGCCTGCCACTAGGAGACGTCCGGCTCATTTCCCAACCATCTGCAGCCCGTTCTTCACACGTATACCAACCATAAGGGTTAAGAGATCGACTCGTATCCGGAAAGTAGATACCGTGACAGATGAAAAAAATAAAAGTAAATACTGTGTGCGACGATCAACAAACAAGATCTTTAGAGACATTTTCTGTCACCTATGCCATGGGTGTAATAGGGAAACCCGGATACCATTTTGCCCTCTGTGTGCAGGACTCTCAGCTACGACACATGCAAGGGGTTAAAAATTTGATATGTACATTAGTTAGCACTAAGCCCCCCCCCACTTCCTAATTTTGGGGACTGATGAGTATCTGGGGGGGGGGGGGGTTCCACAGATCAGGACCCAGCATATTTGTGTTGAAGGCGGCATATACATGAGGAATTATTGCAACCACGAGTAATGTGAACTGAGTGATGCCAAGATATGTTTTCAGCCTATGATCTAACCCGAGATTCATTTTGGAAAGTTTCACCAGAATCTGCTGTCAAATTAATTTCGAATTTGATGTCTGATTCGGATTAGGCCTACCCCATGGACTGTAAGGAGATAAGCGGTGTTGTACGGAGATAAGTGGCAGGTGGACCATAGAGTGAACATATTGCATTGCTGTTTATTGTATAAGAGCAGGGACTTCTGCCAAAATGACAGGAGTCCGTTGCTCCTCTACATAATTTCTATGGCACCCTATGTCAGGCCTCAATGGAAGCTAAATACAGAGATGGAGGCATACGCTGCTTCCTTCTCAGTGAATACAAGAAGCGGTGATGTTTAGCACAATGCTGCCTACTGAAGAAGAGCAGGAACTTCTGTGAAAAGGACACTCACTGTCAGGCTTGGACTGGCATCTTCCTATTTGGCTTCTGGACACTATTAAAGGAGAACTCCAGAATATAAAAATTGTCCTCCATACTGTAGGCAGAAAAAAATAAAGATGTACATACCTTCCTTCGCTCCCCGGGGCCTCCGATAACCGGCTCCAGTCTCTGCCACAATCCTCTTCCTGGTTGCTGGTACTGCGCTCAGCCAATCACCAGCCACAGTGAAGTCCTGACTCGGACGGCGATAGGCTGAGCGGCAGTGTGAGAACGCTTCAAGACACAAAATTCTTCCCTACACCGGCACCTGCTGCCGGGGCCGAAAACGTCACACTGCCGCTCAACCTATCGCCGGCCTAGTCGGTACTTCACTGCGGCCGGTGATTGGCTGAGCGCAGTATGACTCCCCGACCACCAGCAACCAGGAAGAGGATCGCTGCGGAGACCGGAGCCGGTTACCGGAGGCCCCGGGGGAGCGAAGAAAGGTAAGTACATCTTTTTTTTTTTTTTACTGCCTGCAGTATGGGGGACAATTTTTATATTCTGGAGTTCTCCTTTAAGTTACTAAATGTCACTGGATCCTGTCCAAGAAGATGCCGGTCTAGGCCTGAGTATAGTAAGATGCAGGTATAGGCCTTAGTATAGTAAGATGCTGGTCTAGGCCTGAGTATAGTAAGATCCCGGTCTAGGCCTGAGTATAGTAAGATGCCGGTCTAGGCCTTAGTATAGTAAGATGCTGGTCTAGGCCTGTGTATAGTTAGTTGCTGGTCTAGGCCTGAGTATAGTAAGGTGCCGGTCTAGGCCTGAGTATAGTCAGATGCTGGTCTAGGACTGAGGAAAGGAAGATGCTGGTCTGGGCCTGAGTACAGTAAGATTTTGGTCTAGGCCTGAGTATAGTAAGATGCCGGTCCACGCCTGAGTACAGGAAGATGCCGGTCCAGGCCTGAGTACAGTAAGATGCCGGTCCACGTCTGAGTACAGGAAGATGCCAGTCCAGACCTGAGTACAGCAAGATGCCAGTCCAGACCTGAGTAGGAGAAGATGCCGGTCCACTCCTTAGTACAAGAAGATGCCAGTCCAGACCTGAGTACAGTAAGATCCCGGTCCATTCCTTAGTACAGGAAGATGCCGGTCCAGACCTGAGTACAGGAAGTTGCCAGTCTGGGCTTGACAGGAGCGGGAAGCAGTGAGCATATTTCCAAGTTTCTGGGGCTCCAGGTCAGAAAAGCAAGACAAACAGTGAAACCGAAAGCAAATCTCCTACAAATCCTAATTTATGGGAGAATTCTGAACAAATACGATTTGTTCTGAATTGATTTACTCCTCATTGGTCCATGTATTTTATGTATCATTTGAATGGCTGCCATATCATATTATGATTCCCCTTAAGAGACCACTACAGGTGAAATGTACAGCTGGCCAAAACGTCCTGTCAGAGAAATAGCCAAAGGTGGCTCTGGCTTCATTTTTAGATAGGATCTTCATGAGAATATCTCCTTTAACCGTCAATACAATATGGAATCATTTTTTTTTAGATTTGCAAAGTGTGATACGTAGGAATTCACTTTCGATTTTCAAACTTTTGCACAGTCACCATCCAGTTGTCTCTTGATGGTTTCCTTTTGCCCAGCAGATCTTACAAACATGGCAGACATGGCAATGTTTGATACATCTTTCACTTTCCTATGACTGCGTCACAAAGTGTTATTGTCACCCAACAAAGGACATTTCAAGGACTTAAAAAAAGATTTGAAAATATGTATGCTCTCTCATTTTCAAGCTTGACTATCAGATGTGCATTTTCTTTCCAGAACAAAAATAATTAAAAATTTGGCATCCATCTTGTGTGAGAACCACCTCCTAACCCTAAGATGGGGCTGGTGTAGATTTATAGGTGATCGGATAGGGTGGCATCTGCTGTATATACAGCCCTGTTTGTTTCTGTCATCTCACGGGCTGTTAAACACAAGATATGCCACAGGAGAACCAGCCTATTCTTACAACAAATCACTTATTTTGCAAACAACACATATTTAGCAGCGGGCTACTAGCCACCCTTGCCCTATTTAAATGGCACCTCGGCTTCCCAGAATCAGCTTTGTGTTCATATTCCCACCAGACTGTGTATGCTGGACTGTGCCACTTCCATTGTCTGCCCAGCTGCCTTGCCACTACTGAGACTGCCGCAAGCAGCAGCTGGACGAACAAAGAGAGGGTAGAGTCCAGTGCCCAAAAGTGTCACACACAAGGGGGTAAACTGGCACAGCAGACCGAGGACACCATTAAAGGATTTGCCAGCCTGACTGCAAGCGTGATCTGCATGCCACTCAGAGGCCGGGAGAGAGTAGCTGGCAAAGGCTGGTGTGAAGAATCTATACATAACATTAAACCCATCCCCCATATCAGGCTGAATATGCCAGCAAGTCAGGGTTGCCACTTTTGACTGGCATTCCCAAATCCCCACCCTATATAATCTACAGAGGCCAAGGCATTCACAGCAGTGAGGGAAGAGACAGAAAACAATAATTGGATTTGTCGGAGATGAGCCCGACCTTGTCTCTATTGAGATGCAACTCAAGGCTGTCACTCCTTGTTTTGGAGGAGGGGTGGGGGGCATAGAGCCACCGTGGGACAGAAGGGGCACCACTAAAAGTGAAATAAAATCAAGATATCTGTTCTCAAAATGGCCAAAATAAAGATGGTAGTGTAAGGCTTTTTCTACATCTAAGGAATGACTCACTGACAAAAACAAGTAAAAATTATTTTACAAAAGTGCAAAAATGCCACCTAACCATTGAGCACAAAGGCCATACACAGCCTGTTATGGTCAAGATAGGGCTTGAAGGAAACCAACATATCCAACGTCATGTTCAGAGGGCATCCACAAGATATTGGTGTTAATAAGTAATCTTTCTTTCAATATTTCATACTAACTATGGGCAAAAATTTTAAAATTGCCCATAATGGTCAAATTTCCATTTCGGCCGACTGTGCATGCATTCTGAATGAGAAGACAGAAGACACCTGTGGTGGTGACTTATCTTCTCGAGAACTAAAGCATAGGGCAGAGGAAATCCAAACATTTTCTCCGCCAATATCACCTATCAAGGAAGAGTCCGGAGGCCACCCTGCACATGAGGTTCTCAACAGGCCTTTCCAAAATGGGTGGGTTGTGCTGGCATCCGTATAATGTGAATAGCCAGCTTTAGGTGTAGGCTGCAACCTAAGAAAGGCATTGCTGGAGGCAACATTGCAAATGCCCACTATCTCCGTGTCCTTCCTGTGCCGCACTGGACTTTCATGGGGGAAACAAAGGAGGAAGGAAGGGGGGCTGTTCGTATAGGTTAAATTATATTTAAGCACAGTTAAATAGAAACAGTTTTTTTGTAATACCCCTTTAATAGCCTGAGGTATTTCAAAAGTGTATTCAGGACCACCATCAGAAATTTCAGTGCTGGAGAAGGGACCAGCAGCAAGGGGCCCCTTTTTATATTAAATTTGGACAGGACCACTGATGGCAGCACTGCCATTACTCCCTGATTGCGGCCCTCAACTGTATGGGATACATTGGTCACATGATACTTCCCAGTTTCTATGCAAAAGCTTCTGGTGGGTGGTTGGGGGGGATCCCCTAGTTTAGCCCCCTGAACTAAGGACAAAGCAACATTTCTCCGAGCTCTGCTCCCAGCGGTAGGACCCCTGCAATCAGACATCTTATCCCCTAACCTTTGGATAGGGAATAAGATGTCTAGGGGTGGAGTACCCCTTTAAGTCTGTCCAGGTTAAGTTTAGACAAGTCAAGTCACTAATTAGTCTGAAGGACTACAATTCCCTAAGAGCCAATACAGCAACTGTGGTTTCCTACTGCTATCTTCAGGATAAATCACACTGACCTGTATCTGTTGTATATCAAAAGTGTTTTCCCCAACCTTGCATTTGTGGTATTCCTTACCTGCCGCTTGGCACTGGCAACCACTGGTTCCTATCTGTGAACACATTCTATGTTTCTATGTTTGTAGGGTTTTATTAAATTTTAATTGGTTTTCTGGCACACATTGTCGCATGCTGGCGCAGCCCTGACATAGACATGCTGCAAACAACATGTGCCAAAAAAAAACCAAATAAACACTTTGAAAGAGCTTAGTAAATGAGGACCATAAAAAAAATAATAGTAATTAGTGTGGGTCTGGAGGTTCATATACACTGATTTCTAGTTAGCATCTGGCCGCAGTGTTTTTTGGCTTCCAACATTTGTGTAACTCCCATTGACTTTGATAAGAGTTGCACAAACAGCGTAGCTTGTGGGGCTATGCCTGTAATATTTTTACTTTCTAGAATTGCATCCAGGGTTTTAAGAAATGTAAAAAAAAAGTGAAATTTTTCCCCACTTCCACCAGTATCAAAAGCCATTCCTGCTGTTTGGCACTTCCTGTGTTCAGGGTTGGCCAGTGGAATGGAATTGCCCATTTAGCCAGTGGTCACAGTAGTGTTCCGCCTTGAGTGCAGAGCTTTCGATTAATTCCAGGGTGAAATTTCCCTTGTTTCTTCAAATCAGTGGGGGAACCTTCCAGGGGTGTAATAGGATCCCACAGCCCAAGGTCTCCCTTCCACAGTTAGTCCTCTCTTACCTGCTAAAATAATAATTTAAGAAGCATACTTACCTTCTCTCCCACACAGAACAGCATCTGGGCCATTTCTTTCCTTCTTTGCTCTTGTGGGGACCACTGGGTGATAATTGGTTGATTGATTGCAGTGGGTAAGGTGTAGTTCGTGATGCCAGGGCACCGTTAACCTCCACGGTCCGAGGATGAGAAAGCTTCTCCTGGGCCAGGTGCGGGGTAATGAATACTCCGATGCAAGGTTACAGATAACTATCTGTACTATACTATCTATACAGTGCAGTCTTTTGTGCAGAGAGATGGGCAGAGTGGAACCCGGGGAGCCTTTTCCCTTGCTGGGAGTTGTAGTTGCTGTTGAAAACTGACTTGAAAGATTTAACTTAACCGACTGAAGAAGAGATTTTCCCCAAGAGCTTTGCTTACCCCAGGCTTTGACAATCACCTGTGCGCCGGGGTTTTCTTGAGATTGGCGTGGCTGTGGAATTTTGTAGTTTTTCTTCTCCCTAGGCTTCTCTTAACGGTTCCTGCACTCCACTCCTGAACCCCTCTGAACTGACTCCTCACTAGACTGAGAAGCTCCTCACCCCCTACACTGCATAAGGGCAAGGTTCGGGGGTCCCCCATTGGGGCGTTAGGGTCACCTTCTCACTCTGCCACAATCCCTTAAATGTGCAGTGTATAAATTAGTACATAGTTACATAGTATGGTCGAAAAAAGACATACTTCCATCAAGTTCAACCAGGGAATTGAAGGGTAGGGGTGTGGTGGGATATTGGGGGAAGGGATGGGATTTTATGTTTCTGCATAAGCATTAATGTTATTTTGTTCCAGGAATGTATCTCATCCTGTTTTAAATTTATTAATCGTTCCTGCTGTGACTAGTTCCTGAGGTAGACTGTTCCATAAATTCACAGTTCTTATGGTAAAGAAGGCGTGTCGCCCCTTGAGACTAAACCTTTTCTTCTCCAGACGGAGGGAGTGCCCCCTCGTCCTTTAGGGGGGTTTAACCTGGAACAGTTTTTCTCCATATTTTTTGTATGGGCCATTAATATACTTATATACGGTTTATCATATCCCCCCTTAAACGTCTCTTCTCAAGACTAAACAATTGTAACTCCTTTAATCGCTCCTCATAACTAAGATGTTCCATGCCCCATATTAGTTTAGTT